>NC_091308.1:50337033-50359533 GCF_038502225.1 Cherax quadricarinatus | reverse complement strand
TCATTACTAGGGATAAGGTAAAATTTACACGTATTTTAGCTAAAAAATAGAAAATCATTCCCCTCCCTTTCTGTAGCTTCATTCATCAGACACTTTTTGGCAGTCTTCTTGAACTGGTTCATGCTATGACTGGCTTTGGCATGTGCGGGTAGTCTGTTCCATTTCTTTATTGCTGTACAATAAAAGGTGTTTGACGCCTGGCCACTGACTGTGGGTACTACAAAGTTGTGCTCTCTCCCCCTAGTACTATGATTGCTTTGGTTCCCAACCTTGACAAAATTGACAGCAAGATATTCTGGACATTGTTTGTGATCAATTTTATAAACATGATTTAGCTTCAGTTGTTTTACTCTGTCTTCAACATTCAGCATATCCAACTGCTGTAATTCATCCTGGCCTACATGTTCTCTTGGTCCCAGCCCCAGGATGAATCTTACGATTTTGTTCTGGGTGATTTGCAGTCTATCTTTCAGTTTTTTTGTCAAGGCAGAGTACCATGAAAGGTTGGAGGGAGGGGTAAAGAAGGTTTTTATGTGTTAGGGGCTTGACTTCTAGCAAGCATACATGAGCATGTTAGATAGGAGCGAATGTTTAGTTAGTTAGTTTAATATGTTTATTATGCACCCCATACCCATCCTGTGGGCGGTAGTCAAAAGATTACAGAGGTACATAATTGGTCCAGGGACTGGACTCCAAAGTTTTGATAGCTGAGCAAGTTACAGAGGTAATGAACTCACAATTTACAAAGGTAATGAACTCACAATTTACAAAGGTAATGAACTCACAATTTACAAAGGTAATGAACTCCAGGTAAGTCTGGTCACAATTATGACAAGTTACAAAGGTATTTACAGATTACAGAGGTACGTAATGGGTCCAGGGACTGGGCCCCCAAAGTTTTGATAGCTGAACTAGGTACAAAGGTAATGAGCTCACAAGTTACAAAGGTAATGAATTCTATAGAATGGTTACTTACGTTTATACTTTGGCTACAATCATGAACAAATTATAGAGTAATGAGCAATTCACACTTCCACACCCGGTCACAACTGTAATGAGTTATTGGTGCAAATATTGATTGTTGAGTCACACACACCACACACACACACACACACACACACACACACACACACACACACACACACACACACACCGAGCGAATGGAGACATGGTTTTTAGAACTTGACATGCTGTTGGAGTGTGAGCAGGGTAATGTTTATGAAGGGATTCAGGGAAACCGGCAGGATGGACTTGAGTCCTGGAGATGGGAAGTACAGTGCCTGCACTATGCAATACACAAATAACCCGCACATAGGAGAGAGGAGCTTACGACGACGTTTCGGTCCGCCTTAGACCATTCACAAAGTTACGCTAACAGAAAGGAGAGAAAGAGGGAGTATATATAGGCCAGCAGACAGGGAGGGGACAAGAGAGGTAGTAGTTGAGGTGGTAGTAGTAGTAGTGGAGTCAGTTAAATATTAAGAAAGAGGAGCACTGCAAAGAATCTAGGGGCCCACAGAGGGCAGAAGCAGCAACACAGAGGGGGAAAATAATAAAAGAACAAATACCAAAGTCAGAAGAAAGAAAACCCAAAGGAAAAAGAGGAAAGAGGATGTGGGAGAAGGGGAAAAAAGAATCAGATTAAGTCACGGGTGTTCTGAAGTTTGGAGCATTTTACAGTGCAATGGGAAAGGAATGCATCTACAGAGACAAAGCCAGGACTAAGATTCATACAAGGAAAGTTGTGTATAAGGGAGGATTCAACCTAACGGCGACTGTGAAGGTTAGAAGTAGGGTAGAGAGAGTGCCAGCACTCTGAAGGAGGGGTGTTAATGATGCAGTTTTATAACTGTAGTGTAAGTGCATCTCTGGCAAGACAATGATAATAATAATAATATAATAATAATGCCTTTATTTCTACAAGTACATGTTCAAGGTATACAGGCCTAGCTGACATCAATGACATACTACTATATAGAAAGCCGCTTGTTATGCAGAGCATTCAGGGCAAATTAGGTCAATTTTGCCCCAGGCTGCGACCCACACCAGTCGACTAACACCCAGGTACCCATTTTATACTGATGGGTGAACATGGACAGCAGGAGTCTTACGGAAACACATCCTAATGTTTTCCAGCCGTACCAGGGATTCAAACTCTGGACCTCAGTGAGTGAGTTGAGTGTCTAGCGATCGAGCTACGGGACACCTAAGTGAATGATGGTGAAAGTTTTCCTTTTTTGGGGCCACCCTACCTTGGTGGGAAACGGCCGATGTGTTAATAAAATAAAATAACTAATACACACAGACAGGGTAAGAATTTTCTAATTGACACAAAGCACATATGTACCAAAAGTTAGATAATTAAGAAATTTATATTACCACTTACAATTTATATTGTAGTTGGGTCACCCCACAACGCCTGCCTAATAGAATCCTACTGGCCAGCAAGAAATTTAAATGAAAGGACTAATAGCCTACATACTGGATGTGTTGCATGGCGACTCCTCATTATTTCCACTATCACCACCTAATTTTGGAGGCCCCATAAATTCTGTCTCTATTCTTCAGCAGGGGACATTCCAGTACTTATAGCCTGAGGCCGATCCATTCAATTATGGCCTCGATGATGCCGGATTGCTAGACAATTTTACCACAACCAGTGCTCACACATTAATTCACTATGGCGTCTCCTTCCGTTGTATCACTCCGCGGCCGCTGCACACCCTCCTTCACACATAATTTCTTGAAAGGTCAAATCAGTGTCACATTTTAATACACAATTTTTATATTATTCATATTTACACATGCTGAATTCAGGAACCTTATAAAAATTTTCCACAGTACTAGTAGACACTGGACGCATAAATGATACAGCAATAAAGGAATGGAACAGACTGCCCGCACATGTCAAAGCCAGTCATAGCATGAACCAGTTCAAGAAGAGTGCCAAAAGGTGTCTGATGAATGTAGCTACAGAAAGGGAGGGGAACGATTTTCTATTTTTTAGCTAACATACGTGTAAATTTTACCTTATTCCTAGTAATGACCCTCGTGTAGTAGATAGTCTTAATGACCCTCGTGTAGTAGATAGTCTTTTTAGTATGATAATAAGATGTTATCTTCATTGTAGAATAATAAGAAAATATTATAACCTTTATATTATAATAATAAGGTAAAAGGACCCCAATGGAAATAAGTCACTCTGTCTGACTTTTTTGGGTTATCCTAGGTTCTCTACACATATGCTGCTATGTATGATAATTCTATGTAACTGTATTTGTGTATACCTTAATAAACTTTCTTATTCCCACGAATATAATCCGGACCTCTTTATTATTACGAAAATCGTTAAAAAGCAACACTATAAACATTATAGAACAAAAGCTGTAATACCTACATTAAATGTCGTCTACCTCAGAATATATAAGGGGGGTTATCAAAAGACCCCTGACTGTCTTCAAGAAGGCACTGGACAGGCACCTGAAGTCAGTACCTGACCAGATGGGCTGTGGTTCGTACGTCAGTTTATGCGTTACCCGCAGTAACAGCCTGGTTGATCAGGTCCTGATCCACCGTGAGGCATGGTCACAGACCGGGCCACGGGGGCGTTGGCCCCCGAAACCCCTTCCAGGTATAGCACTCAGCAGTATTCCAATCGCGTACATTGAGGCGCAGGGGGCTGGGGTTATAGAATACAGGAATACCTTTATCGGTTCCTACAGTGACTGAAACCTGCTGGGTGTCCAGTGAATATACCACTACAGTTTAAATGCCCCTCCAAACGGCAAATATCCCCAACCTCTCTGCAGAGTGCAGCCGCTGTACTTCTCACCTCCAGGACTCCAGTTCACGACTCATTTTGGAACTAGGTAACAGTCTGCTTAATTTCTTCTCATATTGTCGTATATTGTTAGTAATTTTTGAGAATAATGTCACTAATTAGTAATTTCTGGAATCTCGTTCACATTTCTTTCAGTTCATTTTATTTTCATTAATTTATATCATTAATGATGCAGTATATTAGTAAGTATTTATCACCAATAGTAATCATCAGTCATCATCGTCGTCAATAATCATTATCGTCATTACTTAGTGTCACTGATAGCTGCAATAATAATTATTAATAATCATCAGTGATCAATTAGTAAGCATCGGCATATATAATCACTAATTATGATAATCCACACTATCGATAATCATCAATATGATGAACCATCATCAATAATAATGAGAATCATTAATCAACATCAATAATAATAAATCATCACAAATTAATAAACGAGTCTGCAGTACAGAGGAAATAAGTCATATTGCTTAATATTACTTTATTATTCCTTGTTATAGTTCTCTATAATTTACTATGTAAATTCATTGTAAAATTTGAACATTATATATGAAGACTTATTATTTATATATTTATTTTGATCCTGGAGATTTTGGGGGAAAAATCCTGAAAATTTCCCTAAAAATATAGAGGATTGATCCCTGCCGAGACAATAGGATTCAATACTTTGTAAAAAAAACGTTCAAAATTTAAATTCTATATTAATACTGAAAACAGTTTTTATTCGCAACGATAGAATAGCAAGGGAAGTAATTTGAAGGTAATTTCAATGGTACTTCTATACGATGTTTCGCCCTCAGTGGCGGGGAAGAAACGTTGTGGAACAAAAGTTCCCTCTGGAAAGTGTCTTGGATATTGTAACTTGTTAGTTACTTTATTCATATAATAAAATAACATTAGTTATAGTGAAGTATATTTTAAATATATGAAAACAGACATAATTTGGTTATAAATAAAGTGAGAGTGAAGGATCGTGATGCTGTTTTGTTTAACTTAAGTATAAGTGACACAAACTGTTGTTATTGTTGTTATAATGTTAAACAGCTCTCATAACCTTCACTAAACTCTGGGTATGGTAAAATAACTTTATAATCTCTAACATACCTTCATTTAGTTGAAGTTAACAACATAGACAACACTGCTGGTGTAATATAACTACTTCCCGCCGCTACCACTCATTATTATTGTTATTATTATTATTATTTTATTATTATTATTATCACTGGCCGATTCCCACCAAGGCAGAGTGGCCCGAAAAAGAAAAACTTTCACCATCATTCACTCCATCACTGTCTTGCCAGAAGGGTGCTTTACACTACAGTTTTTAAACTGCAACATTAACACCCCTCCTTCAGAGTGCAGGCACTGTACTTCCCATCTCCAGGACTCAAGTCCAGCCTGCCGGTTTCCCTGAATCCCTTCATAAATGTTACTTTGCTCACACTCCAACAGCACGTCAAGTATTAAAAACCATTTGTCTCCATTCACTCCTATCAAACACGCTCACGCATGCCTGTTGGAAGTCCAAGCCCCTCGCACACAAAACCTCCTTTACCCCCTCCCTCCAACCTTTCCTAGGCCGACCCCTACCCCGCCTTCCTTCCACTACAGACTGATACACTCTTGAAGTCATTCTGTTTCGCTCCATTCTCTCTACATGTCCGAACCATTATTATTATTATTATTATTATTTTATGTCCAATGATCAACGGTTCTCTATTTTAACAAGTAAATATGAGAGACTACCCCGAAATTAATCCCTCCCCAGGGGTAAGAGTGATGAGAGACTACAAATTAAGGGGAAGAGTGATGAGGTTGCTGGTGTATTCATATATTTGTACTCTACTAGTTGTGGTTGCAGGGGTTGATTCATAGCTCCTGGCCCCGTGTCGGCCTACGTGAATTACGACACCTGGATACTCTTGAAACATTATCTTAGGATTAGTTTGCCATAAATGCATGTGTTAGTAAGTTTATTTAGGTACAGGTATACATAATTGCAATTATCATACATAGTAACATGTGTAAATTATCATACATAGCAACATGTGTAAATTATCATACATAGTAACATGTGTAAATTATCATACATAATAATATGTGTAAATTACACATAGTAGCTTATGTAAATTATCATACATAATAATATGTGTAAATTATCATACATAGTAACATGTGTAAATTACTCACCAGGATAACCAAAATAAGTCAGTGACTTATTTCCATTCATGTTCTTGTTTTATTACATGTAACTACATTATCCATGTACAGTATAACAATAAATAAAAATTTGAATGCAGAATTATGAAGACAGAGTAAAGCAATTGAAGTTAAATTTATAAACTTGTTCACAGTGTTCAGAATATATTGGTGCCAAGTTTGTCAAGGTCAGGAACCAGAACCAGTATGGTACTAGAAGTGAACACACTTTTATAGTAACATAACTTTGTGTAACTGTTTGTGTAACTATACCTAAATAAACTTACCACCACTATAAGGAAAACTGAGGAAAAATATTTAGGTCTGCAATTTAAAGTTCAATACTCACATCTAACACATAACTAAGGTCTCCAAAACAGCAGGTATTATCTCCAAGAGATAATTATCTCCAAGAGATAATTTCTACAAATACATGTACAAAGTATACAGACCATATCTGACATCAGTGACATACTACTATATAGAAAGCCTCCTGCAGATTAGGTTAATTTTGTCCCGGGATGCAACCCACACCAGTTGACTAACAACTAGGTACCCATTTGAGGTAATTAGTCCCTCAGCCTTGAGACGATGTAATCAGTCCATCAATCTTGAAAAGAATACAGCATGTGTGAAGAAGTAGCTTATATACTGTAGGCAGGAGAGGTACAGCAGTTGTAGTTGGTGTCACACTTGAGGAATGTGGAAGTAGGTTGTGCCCAAGGGTGAGGAAGCTTCTGCTCATACATCCAAACATTTCGCTTGTTTTCCATTGTTTTTAGTGATTGTTTTGCAGTGCAACTGTGAAATTAGTAACCATGACTCCAAAGAAAGTTCCTGTGGTAAAGAAAGTGACAAACACCATAGAATTTAAGCATGAAGTGATAAAAAAGTTTGAGAGTGGTATGAAGGTGGTGGAACTTGCCAGGATGTACAGCAAGAATAAATCAACAATTACATCCATCCTGGCAAAGAAAGAACAAATCAAAGATGCTAATGTTGCAAAAGGAGTAACTTTTCTAACTAAACAAAGGACATGAATAATGGAAGAGATAGGAAAGTTATTATTATTGTGGATTAAGGAAAAAGAATTAGTGGGAAACAGTGTTGTGGAGTCTATTATGTGTGAGAAGGCAAGGCAGTTGCATGAGGATCTTGTAAAGAAAATGCCTGGAACAAGTGCTGCAGTTTGTGAATTTAGGGCCAGCAAAGGATGGTTTGATAGATTTAAGAAGTGTAGTGGCATACACAGTGTTGTAAGGCATGGTGAGGCTGCAAGTTCTGACAAATGTGCAGCTGAAAAATTCGTGCAGGAATTCCAGGGGTACATAGAGGCTGATGGATTCAAACCCCAACAAGTGCTCAGTTGTGACGAAACAGGCCTGTTTTGGAAGAAAATGCCAAACAGGACCTACATTACTCAGGAGGAAAAGGCACTGCCAGGGCACAAGCCTATGAAAGACAGGCTTACTCTTTTGTCGTGTGGTAATGCTAATGGGATTTCAAAGTGAAGTCTTTACTCGTGTATCACTCAGAGAATCCCGGAGTGTTTAAGAAAAACAATGTCATGAAGAATAGATTGTGTGTAATGTGGAAAGCTCATCATAAGGCATGGGTCACAAGGCAAATTTTCAAAGAGTGAGTTAATGATGTGTTTGGCCAAGTGTGAAAAAATACCTCCTGGAAAAGAAATTGCCACTCAAGTGCCTCCTGTTACTGGACAATGCTCCTGCACATCCTCCAGACTTGCAAGACCGTGTTTAGGGACTTCAGTTTCATCACAGTGAAGTTCTTCAAATTCAAATTCAAATTCAAAGTTTATTCTCTATAAAGATTACAATGTTGAATTTACAGAATTTGGTTGTTGTGTGGTTTACATATAGTTAAATAATGATTACAGAGTGTACCACTAGAACGCCTAGCATGGCTAGGCATTTCGGGAAGACTTAGTTTAATTCTTTATTTTAAAATATTACAAATTATGAGGTAAGTTGGTATTATGGCAAAGGGACTAAATACTAGTTTGTGAGTTTAGCAATGTGAATGCTTTTGTTTTGGCACAGTACATAGTTTCAGTATTGGAGTATCATAGGATTCATTATTTTAAGATTGAGATTAATATTTCTGTTTATGGTCAAATGGGTGAGTGAGTGTAAGTGTGAACCACCAGGTGGTATTCGTGCAGTTAGTTGATGGGGTTTATCAGGGAGATAAGATGTTTTCTAATGGTAGTTTTGAAGGTGATGAATGTGTCTGCAGTTCAAGAGTTCTCAGGTAGGGTGTTCCAGATTTTAGGGCCTTTGACATACATTGAATTTTTGTAAAGGTTTAGTCGGACATGGGGAATGTCGTAGAGATGTTTGTGTCTGGTGTTATGCCTGTGGGTTCTGTCACAACTATCAAGAAAGTGTTTTAGGTCAAGGTTGATATTGGAGTTTAAGGTCCTGTAGATGTAGATTGCACAGTAGTAAGTGTGGATGTACTGAACAGGGAGTAAGTTTAGATCTATGAAGAGTGGGGGGGTGTGTTGCCAGGGATGGGATTTAGTGATTATTCTTACTGCAGCTTTTTGTTGGGTTATTATTGGCTTTAGGTGTGTTGCTGCATTTGATCCCCAAGCACAAATAGCATAGGTGAGGTATGGATAAATAAGTGAGTGGTATAGTGTGAGAAGGGCATTTTGCGGCACGTAGTATCGTATCTTGGAGAGGATCTCAACTGTTTTGGATACTTTTTTGGTTATGTGTTGGATATGGGTGCTGAAATTCAGGTTGTTGTCAAGGTATAGGCCTAGGAATTTGCCCTCATTATGTCTGGTAATTAGAGTGTTGTCGATCTTAATGTTAATTTGTGCATCTCCTGCTCTGCTACCAAACATAATATAGTAGGTTTTGTCAGTGTTAAGCATAAGTTTATTGGCTGTCATCCAAGTCGATATTTTGATCAGCTCCTCGTTAACAATGGTGTTGAGGGTGGCAAGATTAGGGTGAGAGATGACATAAGTCATGTCATCAGCAAAGAGAATGGGTTTCAGGTGTTGGGATACGTTTGGAAGATCATTGATGTATATGAGGAAGAGCAGGGGACCAAGGACACTTCCCTGCGGAACTCCAGTATCAAGTGGCCGTGTTGTTGATGCTGTGTCTTTAATGGTAACATACTGATATCTATTAGTAAGGTAAGATTTGAAATAAGCAAGCGCATGGCCTCTTATACCGTAATGGTCAAGTTTGTGGAGTAGGATGTCGTGGTCTACTGTGTCAAAAGCTTTTCTTAGGTCAATAAAAATTCCTAGTGGATATTCCTTATTTTCCAATGCTGTGTAAAGCAGATCTAGCATTTTTATGATTGCATCATTAGTGCTTTTATTTTTCCTAAATCCAAATTGGCAGGGGTTGAGTATGTTTTGTGCTGTTATAAATGAATATAGTCTCCTGTGCACGAGTTTCTCAAAGATTTTGGATAGCAATGGTAAGTTTGATATTGGCCTATAGTTGTTTAAGTCTGTAGGGTCACCACCTTTATGTATTGGTGTAACCCTTGCCATCTTGAGTAGTTTCGGGAAGGTGCTAGTTTCTAGTGACTTGTTAAAAAGTAATGAAATAACATGCGAAAGGATATGGGCCGCTTGCTTGTACAGTAATGGTGGGACATTAGACAGATTCCCTGAGTTGTTTTTAAGTGACTTTATAATCTCGGTGACTTCCGAGGGCTCAGTTGGTGCAAGATAGAAGGAATTTGGGAAATTCCCATCTAGGTAGTCCCCGGCATTGGCATTAGTATGTGGGATTTTATTGGCGAGATTAGATCCTATGGTTGAGAAGAAGTCGTTTATCTTGTTAGCTGTGTCAGTGGGATGTAGTGGTGTTTCATTAGGTTTAGTTAGGACAATATTCTTGTTTTTTTTCAGTTTGTGGGTCCCTAGAATCTGAGAGAGTGTTTTCCAGGTATTTTTTATATCTCCTCTAGTGTCTCTGAATCTACTGGAGTAGTATAGTTGTTTGGCTTTCTTTATTACTTTGGTGAGAACTGATGAATAGTGTTTAAGAATATCTTTGTGTATTAAGCCCTGTCTATATTGCTTTTCATATTGGTGTTTCTTGTCAATGGATTTCAGAATGGTGCTGGTTAGCCATGGGCAACCAAGCCGTTTGTTTGTGATCTGTTTCATTTTTATAGGACAATGTTTGTTGTATAGTCTAAGTAATTTGTTAAGAAAAATGTCTGTCCAGTCATCAATACCATTGGCCTTGGAGAATTCTGTAGGCCAGTCAACAATCTCAAGGTCAGCTGTGAACTTCCTTATTGAGGCCTCGTCATGGAGTCTAAATGAGACTTTGTTGTATTCCAGTGGTGGTTTATTAATGTTTGTCAGGAGGAAGGTAGGGTAGTGGTCTGTAGTGCTATCTGTGATTATCCCTGATTTAAGGGGGGCTAGTATATTGGTCCATATGTGGTCTATTATGGTTGCACTTGTCTCAGTGAGCCTGGTTGGTTTAGTTATTGTTGGTATGAGAAGTGTGTTGTTCATATTGTTGATGAAATCAGTTACAGGCTGATCATCTAGTAAGCCAAGGTTGATGTTGAAGTCTCCAGCTAAGAGAAGGTGGTGCTTATTCATTTGTCTGTTTGTTATTAGTGAGTTTAATGTCTCACTGAAATTTGGGATGTTTGTGTGAAGTATCTGGTAAATGGCACCGATTGTTATAGGCGTCTTAAGGTTTTTTACAGTAAAATTAGCAAAAATGTATTCCCCATATTCATCACTAAAGCAAGTGGTGCTAAGACAAGATAATTGGTTAGAGTAATAGATTGCAATACCACCCCTAACTTGGTTTGGTCTGCAGTTGTGAATTGCTGTGTATCCTGGTAGAGGGTAGATATCTATTGTGTCCTGCTTAAGCCAGGTCTCAGTAAGAATAATGCAGGAGAAGGGTGTCTTTAGTGATTCAAGGAGTGCCAGGAGGTCATCATAGTGTTTGCTTAAGGACCTGATGTTGTAGTTAAGTACTGATAGACTTTTAGCATTGTTTAGGATAGTGCTGGCTTGTGATGCTGTGTAATAAAGGCAGTCACTTTCCAATAGGTTTTGATTGGGTGTCAGATTATGGAGGTTTAGATCAGGGTCAACGTGATCAATCATCTTCTAGGTTTAAATTATGGTTATTTATATCCTGAGTTATGTGTTGAGTTCTAGTACTGATATCTGTAGTGGTGGGAAGCTTGGATAAGTATATAGCTAGAGTATTTTGGTCATATAGAGTATAGTCACTACTACACATAATGAAGTTGATGTTGTCTATGTGTTGTGCTGGAATGAACTAAAGTACAACTAGGTATAAACTAGTAATATAAAAATACAAATTTAAAATAGAACAAGACTCTCACTTGTAATTGCACTAAGATCTAATATAATGACTTTTGTGGAGTCTATGTTTTGAGCTAGAATGAACTATAGTACAACTAGATTTAATCTAATAATATAAAAATACAAATTAAAAATAGCACTGGTCTCTCACTAGTAATTGCAATATGGTCTAATATAATGAATTTGGTATTGACTATAATACAACTGAGTTTAATCTAATAATATAAAAAGTCACAAGACTCTCAATTGTAATTGCACTAAGGTGTTATATAAGTTGTTTACAAGAATTAGAGTATAACTAGATTTAAATTGACAAGATAAAATATACAAGTTAAGGTAGCAAAAGAATAAAAAAAGTAGAAAAAAAAATATATGGGGTAGTTGGTACTAGTTAGCAAAAGATAGTTAAGGGCCTTGAACAATAATATAATTGAAATATACACTAATTGCACACACAATATAGTCACTAAGATATGAAAACAATCTTAGAGTAGGAATTATAATATAAACTTATAATATAAAAATACAAATTGAAATGGTACTTGCAATTGCACTAGGGTCTGGTATAGGTTGTTGACAAGATCAGGAGTATAACTAGATTTAAATTGACAAAATAAAATTCACAATTAAAGTACCAAAAGAATAATAGTAAAAAATAACAATGGTAATGTCATGGTTATAATATGATAGTAAGATGGTAGACAGGTACACAGGTACACAACACCACTTCTCTCCTCCAGCCCATGGACCAACAGGTCATTTCTAACTTCAAAAAACTCTACACAAAAGCAGTGTTTCAAAAGTGCTTTGAAGTGACATCGGACACTCAGTTGACCCTAAGAGAGTTCTGGAGGAATCGCTTCACTCTCCTCCATTGCATAAGCCTTATAGGTAAGGCTTGGGAGGGAGTGACTTCCAGGACTTTCAACTCTACTTGGAGAAAACTGTGGCCAGACTGTGTCCAAGAGAGGGATTTTGAAGGGTTGGAGGCTGACCCTGACCCTGCCGACCCTGTGGACTCTGGGGAAGTCCCTGGGGTTGAAGGTGAGTGGCGAGGATGTGGAAGAGTTGGTGGAGGACCACAGGGAAGAGCTGACCACTGAAGAGCTGCAAGACCTTCAACTTGAACAGCAACAGACTGCAGCTGAGGAACTTGTTTCAGAGGAGGAGGAAGAGGGAGTGAAGGAGGTGCCTTCTTCAGAGATTAAAGAGGTGTGTGCAGTGTGGACTAAGGTGCAAGCTTTTGTAGAGAAACACCACCCTGACAAAGCTGAAACAAGCCATATCTGCAACATGTTTAGTGACAAAACCGTGTCTCACTTCAAGGAAATCTTAGAGATGCCAGAAACAGAGCACTCTGGACAGTTATTTTGTGAGACAGGGGTCCAGTGACTCTCAAGCTGGTCCTAGTGGCATTAAAAGACAAAGAAGGGAAGTAACCCCAGAGAAGGCTTTGTTACCTAAAGTCTTAATGGAGGGGGATTCCCCTTTCAAACACCAACTCCTCCCTCTTTCCTCTTCTCTATCTTCCAGAAGCCAGCATTAGCCTTCAATAAAGGTATGTAATACATAATTGTTAAAAAAAAATTATGTTTTTGTGAATTTCTTGTTTGCAATGGATTAATTGTATTTCCATTAATTCTTATGGGAAATATTAATTCGGTTTTCGGCCATTTCGGTTATCGGCTGACCTTCTGGAATGGATTACGGCCGATAACCGGGGGTCGAACGACTATTTGAGAGTCAAACAACGATTCACGAGTGAATGTTTTGACGAAAAAACATTACAATTTTCGAAAATTACAACTTTCGATGCTTACAAAAAACGGGGAACCACTGTACGTACTTGCAAAGAATGCTGCAGTTCTACCACTCTCAGTCATAAATTTTAGAATTTTACTAGAACTGCAAAGCTAATCACATCATAACTAGAGTTAAGTGTTAGCAAAATACAGTATGAATCACACAGAATCAAGGGATCACCAGAAACAACTGCAGTGTAAACAATATAGGTGAGCACATACCACACACACTAGAGTGGAACCTCGTTTTTCGTAATTAATCCATTCCAGGGAGTGTGACTAATGACGAAATTAACAATTTGCAAAACCATTTTCCCCATAAGAAATAACGTATAAATCCAATTAATGTAGATTTACATACATAGAAAACGATGAAGCATGAAGAATAAAACAATAATAAAATCACACTTACCTTTATTGAAGACTCTTGTTGGTGTATGAATAAAATATGTCATTATGTATGTTAGGAATTGTGGCGGCAGCAGGAGAGTGTGTTTGGAGGCAGAACAAGATAGACCTTCAGTATGACATTAATATCAACTCTACGGCTTATTTATTTATCACAATTCATCTAATAAGGCATATTAAACAATATTAATAACAAAGAAACATGACATATACTGTAGAATGAATAAAAATGTCATTACATATGTCACGAGTGGTGTTGTGTTTTGTTGTTGGGTGTATAAGGGCCACTGAGAGCATAAGCCATACGTGGTTGTGGTGGAGGCGGTGGTGTTGTCAGTAGCCCTATATAGCTCCAACAACACTGGAGGAGTTAGGTTCGTGCTGTCCCTTTTCTATCGATTAATCGCTTAACTTACTTGCTACACTGTTAATGCTACACTTTATCACTGGCTGGCACTATAGCCTTTATTGACTCGTGCTGCTTTAGTACCGTACATATTGTAGAATCACTGAAGAAGGTACATTCTCCCCTCTCTCTCCCTCCTCCAGTTTGGTACTTTGCTAAGAGTTCTTTCTTGAATTCTATTGTTTTTCTCACCTTTACCAAAGGCCTGGCACTAGGAGCTTTCTTTGGGGCCATGGTGGCTTATTTAGCACTTGCAAGCACTAAAACGAATGGAATATTACAAAATGTATCATATGAACGCGTGGATCAACCTCACTCGCTGATAAACAAGGGCACACTGGCTGTGAATGGAGTGTGGGGCCACTCGGGCCCGGCCCCAAGGGGCCTTGCACTCCATCTCCAGCCAGTGTGCCTTTGTTTATCAGCGAGTCACCACTTCAAACGTTCGTACGATACATTTCATAATATTCCATTCATTTTAGTGCTTGCAACTGCTAAATAAGCCACCATGCCTCCAAAGAAAGCTCCTAGTGCCATGTCTTTAGTAAAGAAGGTGAGAAATACGATAGAATTCAAGAAAAACATCATTGAACAATATGAAAATGGCATACGTGTGGCAGAGCTGGCCAGGATGTTTACGAAACCCCACACAACCATCACTTCCAACGTGGGCAAGAAAAAGGAAATCAAGAAAGCTGCTATTGCAAAGGGGGTAAATATGCTCTCATAAATAAGATTGCAAGTACTCGAAGATGTTGAGAAGTTATTGTTGGTGTGGATCACCGTGGAACAATTAGCAGGAGATAGTCTCATGCAGCCGATTATTTGTGAAAAGGCGAGGCAGTTGCATGACGATCTCGTAAAGAAATTGCCTGCAACGAGTACTGATATTTGTGATTTTAAGGCCAGCAAAGGCTGGTTTGAGAGATTTAAAAAATGTAGTGGCATACACAGTGTGATAAGGCATGGTGAGGCTGCCAGTTCTGACACAAATGCAGTTAAAAAATTCTTAAGTGAATTCAAGGACTATGTAGAGGCTGAAGGATTTGTCCCCCAACAAGTGTTCAGTTGTGATGAAACAGGCTTCCTTTGAAAGAAAATGCCAAAGAGGGCCTACATTACTCAGGAGGAAAAGGCACTCCGAGGTCACAAGCCTATGAAAGACAGGCTAACTCTCATGTTTTGTAGTAATGCTAGTGTGGATTTCAAATTGAAGCCTTTACTAGTGTATCACTCTGAAAATCCCAGTGTGTTCAGGAAAACAATGTCATGAAGAGTAAATTGTGTGTGTTTTGGAAAACTAATAATAAGGCATGGGTCACAAAGGGACATTTTCCTCAAGTGGTTCAATGAAGTGTTCGGCCCCAGTGTGAAGAAATACCTCCTGGAAAATTAATTGGAACTCGAGTGCCTCCTGCTAATGGACAGTGCACCTGCTTATCCTCCAAACTTGGATGGCCTAATTGTGGAGGAGTTTGGTTTCTTCACAGTGAAGTTCTTGCCCCCTGATACCACTCCTCTCCTTGAGCCCATGAACCAGCAGATCATTTCAAACTTTAAAAAACTCTACACCAAAGCAATGTCTCAAAGGTGCTTTAATGTGACCTCAGACACTCAGTTGACCCTAAGAGAGTTTTGGAAAGATCACCTCGGTATCCTCCATTGCATAAGCCTTATAGGTAAGGCTTGGGAGGCAGTGACTTCCAGGACTTTGAACTCTACTTGGAGAAATTTGTGACCAGATTGTGTCCAGAAGAGGGATTTTGAAGGATTTGGAGCTGACCCTAAGGACCCTTTGCCAGTTGTGGAATTTATTGAGGCACTGGGGAGTTCCATGGAGTTGGATGTGAGTGGCAAGGATGTGGAAGAGTTGGTGGAGGACCACAACGAAGAGCTAACCACTGAAGAGCTGCAAGAGCTTCAGCTGGAACAGCAACAGACTGCAGCTCAGCATGTTGCTTCAGCGGAGGATTTAGAGAGATGGACAAAGGTGCCTTCTTCAGAAATTAGGAGATTTGTGCAGTGTGGAGTATGATGGAAAGATTTGTGGAGAAACATCACCCTGACAAAGCTGTTGCAAACCGTGTCAGCAACATGTACAATGACAAAGTCTTGTCCCATTTTAGGGAAATTTTAAAGAGACGCCAGAAACAGAGCTCTCTGGACAAGTATTTAGTGCCACAAGTGTACAGTGACTCTCAAGCTGGTCCTAGTGGCATTAAAAAACAAAGAAGGGAAGTAACCCCAGAAAAGGGCTTGGTACCTGAAGTCTTGATGGAAGGGGATTCTCCTTCCAAACAGTAATTAATCCAACCTCTCCCCTCCTCCAGTCTTCCATACACTAAGAAGAATTGCCAATAAAGGTAAGTGTTATGCTGTTAATGTTTCATTCTTCATGTCTCATTGTATTCTGTGTATGTACATCTATATTTCATGTAAAAAAATATTTTGTTTTAATACTTCTGGGTGTCTGGAATGGATTAATTGTATTACATTATTTCTTATGGGGAAAATGGTTTCGCAAATCGTCAATTTCGATAATAGTCACACTCTCTGGAACGGATTAATTACGAAAAATGAGGGACCACTGTACAGTAATAAATAAAGGTGTTTCATTAATGCTCGTGTTTAAGTTTCCAGCAGAATATGGTGGGTCAGAGGTGTATTGTTGAAGTATTGTTATATGAGGTGTGTTGCTCTGCCAGACTCAGTATACTGGTAAAGCCCAGGAACTAAGGCTGCCAGAAAATCAGTGTTGCATATGTAGTAGGAATATAGTGTCAGTTATATATTAGTGTTTACAGAGCTTGTTGAATACTTGTGGTAAGATACAGTCTCACATTGTTTGCCTTAACCTGGTATAACACTCCAAGGTGCCTCAATGCTTATTCTCCTCTTCCTTATACTACTAAAAATGGTTATAACTATGACTATAATTTTTAAAGAGGTGAACTGGTAAGAAAGTGGAAGGCCTCGGTCAGATGACCCAAAAGCTCCAATGGCGGGTCATCAGCTGACTAAGACCCACGTCAGGAAACACTTGTCGTGTTTCCTGACGAACCTTACCTAACCTAACCTCCTCTTCCTTGGATTGAACCTGAATGATTTTAATTTCTCAGACACTGCATAACCCCTATAGTTTTAGTGCTTTCTCTGGATTAAAATAAAGTCAATATGCGCTTTACTCTCATATGTAGTTTTTATGTAAATTCTTCAATATTAAGTGTACTATGCAATTTTGATACAAATATTTAGTGTTTAATGGTTAAAATTGTTTGTTATTTAAGTGATGTAATTATCTTTTTGGACAAAGATATGATATATTTCATGTAAGTCAGAAAACACTTTGTAAAACAGGTTTCATAGGATGTGCTCATTGTTACAAAAATTACATCATATCAGCAGACTCCCGTTATAATGGACCTCTATGTAATAGACTTCAGATTTTTTTTTTATTCCCTGGCTGGGGCAGCCAGCTTGGAAACAAAGTCCATTGGTTACAGAATTGTCTATTATTGTTACAATCATGGCAAAACAATCTTTTCTTTATCTACCATGGTTGTCACTGGTCACTTGCTCTCCCCACTTAGTCCATTATATTGAGGGTTAACTGTGCAATATTTTTTTTGTGGTTATAAATCTGAAAGTGTTTCATTGTGCAGGATTGTTGTCTGATAGTGAACAGCAGAACAGCAGTTTCTCCAGTTGTATTTTCATGTTGAAGAAGAATTACTTCGTTTACTGGGACGTAGACACAAGCGGCAATGGAGAAGGAATCCATGGAACCCATAGTTAACAGAGAGGATGAAACAGTAAATCCAGTTAAAACAGAAGCTTCTTCAAGTGACACAGAGTTCAGTGCTCTTGATATTTCTACAGAAACTGTAATTTTCTCCTCATTTTGTTCATATTCAGAAACAAGCCAGAGTGATTTTGACTTATCACAAGAGGAAATTAACATGACCGAACATGATTTACTTTCCCAAGCCTTTGTGACTTTAGAAAGGAGAAAAGAATTATGGCAAGAAATTTGTAATGAGGCCAGCCAGACAAAGTAACCTGGGAGGTAAGATTGTTATGTTTGCTTTGTTTGATTGTAAAAATTGTGCTATTATGTAAATTAGTTTTTTTGTTATTAACACATCGGCTATTTCCCACTAAGGCAGGGTGACCTGATAAAGAAAAAACACTTTCATCATCACACCATCACTGTCTTGCCAGAGGTGCACTGATACTACAATTAAAAAACTGCAACATATCACCACCCCTCCTTCAGAGTGCAGGCACTGTACTTCTCACTTCCAGGACTTGGGTCTGGCTAACCAGTTTCCCTCAATCCCATCATAAATGTTACTTTGTTCACACTCCAACAGCTCATCAAGTCATAAAAACCATTTGCTCCCTCTTGCTTCTATCTGACACATTCATGCACTTGCTGGAAGTCTGAGCCCCTAGCACACAAAACCTTTACCCCCTCCCTCCATCCTTTCCTAGGGTGACCCCTACCCTACCCTGTCTTCCTTCCACTACAGATATATACACCCTTCAGATTCCATCCTCTCTGAAATACACACTAATTAGAATGCCCATAGGATGTACAGTATTTTGGGCAAACTTAGTCTTGTATTAACCTCTAAACTGTTAAAGGCCCTCAAATTAAATGTTTTTGTCATATTTTTTTTGTTAAATGGAAGAAAATCATTTTTCTAAAATTAATGCCACCAAAAATGCTAAATTTGATGTAAGACTTGTGGAATTCTGCAGTCATGAAGTTGGAAGTTGTGGAGCACTTTATCCAATAGTGATTTCACCCAATTTTAACCTTAAGTCTAGTACACAAACTAGAAGTACCCTATTAAGTATCATAAAATTGGTAATTTAGCCAATTTTTCAAAATTTTCAACAATTTTCAGTCTAAAGACAGTCCGAAACAAGTACTGTAGGCATTTAAACCACTGAAGTAAACTTTGGTATGTTCAGTAATTATGTCCTCAGACCTCTCCTATAACACTTTTCCTCCACTTTGAATCCATAGTCATGCAGAAATCAGTGTAATCCTCTCAAACGTTAATCAATCCATTGTGTCCGCTTTGGGTTAACCCTCTGACTGTTTCTGTCGTACAGTGGTCCCTCGTTTTTCGTAATTAATCCGTTCCTGGAGGAGCTACTATAAACGAAATTTACGATTTGCGAATCAATTTTCCCCATAAGAAATAATGTAAATACAATTAATCCGTTTCTGACACTCAGAAGTATTAAAACAAAAAAATTTTTTACATGAAATATAGATGTAGTACATAAACAATACAATGGGAAATGATGAATGAAACATTAACAGCATAACACTTACCTTTATTGGAGATTCTTCTTAGTGTATGGGAGACTGGAGGAGGAGACAGATTGGATTGTTTACAGTTTGGAAGGGGAATCCCCTTCCAGCAACACCTCAGGTACCAATTGCTTCTCTGGGGTTGCTTCTCTTCTCTGTTTCTTAATGCCACTAGGACCACCTTGAGAGTCACTCTAGTCCTGTCTCGCAAAGTAACTGTGGAGAGAGCTCTGTTTCTGGCGTCTCTTTAACACTTCCCTAAAATGGTACAAGACTTTGTCACTGTACATATTTCTCACCTTCTTTACCACAGGCTTGGCACTAGGAGCTTTCTTTGGAGCCATGGTAGCTTATTTAGTACTTGCAAGCACTAAAATGAGTGGAATATTATGAAATATTTCATAGGAGCACTTGAGGGGACCTTCACTCACTGGTAAACAATGCCAGACTAGCTGGGTAGGGAGGCCTCCCCGGCTCACACCGTGCGTACGCGTCCCGGATGAACTACTATTTGCGAGTCAACCTATGAAAAGCGAGTCCATGTTTATACGAAAATACCCCTATGATTGGCGAAATTTACGATTGCCGAGAACTATGAAAAGCGAGGGACCACTGTATATATATGCCTCATGAGCCACTGTTTGACGTATATATACTCAAAAATTCTAGCGGCTTCAAATCAAGCGGGAGAAAGCTGGTAGGCCCACATGTGAGAGAATGGGTCTGTGTGGTCAGTGTGCACCATATAAAAAAAATCCTGCAGCACGCAGTGCACAGTGAGAAAAGAAAAAACTCCGACTGACTGTGTTTTTGGATTAACCCTTTGAGGATCCGTCCCGTAGGTCTACGGCTTTATGTTCAGGGTCCAAACCGTAGATCTATGTCATGAGCTCAGCTCACTCTGATAAACTGTGAGTGGTACATTTGGGCCTAGATATGAGAGAATACATCTATGTGGTATGTGTGCACCACATAAAACAGATCCTGCAGCACATTGTGTATAATGAGAAAAAAAAAATGAAATCATGATTTTTCGATTAAAACAGCAAATTTGCAGTGTTTTTTCGTATGTTTTTTATAGTTCTATTTGCGATTTATTGGTCTCATTTGATAGAATTGAAGACATATTACAGAAATAGATACTCCATAGATCTAAACTTACTCCCTGTTCAGTACATCCACACTTACTACTGTGCAATCTACATCTACAGGACCTTAAACTCCAATATCAACCTTGACCTAAAACGCTTTCTTGATAGTTGTGACAGAACCCACAGGCATAACACCAGACACAAACATCTCTACGACATTCCCCATCTCCGACTAAACCTTTACAAAAATTCAATGTATGTCAAAGGCCCTAAAATCTGGAACACCCTACCTGAGAACTCTAGAACTGCAGACACATTCATCACCTTCAAAACTACCATTAGAAAACATCTTATCTCCCTGATAAACCCCATCAACTAACTACACGAATACCACCTGGTGGTTCACACTTACACTCACTCACCCATTTGACCATAAACAGAAATATTAATCTCAATCTTAAAATAATGAATCCTATGATACTCCAATACTGAAACTATGTACTGTGCCAAAACAAAAGCATTCACATTGCTAAACCCACAAACTAGTATTTAGTCACTTAGCCATAATACCAACTTACCTCATAATTTGTAATACATGTATTTTAAAATAAAGAATTAAACTAAGTCTGCCCGAAATGCCTAGCCATGCTAGGCGTTCTAGTGGTACACTCTGTAATCATTATTTAACTACATGTAAACCACACAACAACCAAATTCTGTAAATTCAACATTGTAATCTTTATAGAGAATAAACTTTGAATTTGAATTTGAATTGAAATAGAGATGATTTTGATTGGTTTTAGCACTGGAAATGGCTTGAAACTGAGCTCAAAGTAGCAGAAATGTTAAATTTTTGCCGACATTCAAGAGTAAACAAACGACCTCACACGTCTAATACACGCCAGCTGGTGGGTCTAATATGCATTCACAAATATGGTGAGGATATTTATACAATTATTACAGTATTGCATAACAGTAAATCTTCTATTTTTTGGTGTGAATAAAAATTCATTATGTGAATAAAAAATCAAAATGGAATTTATTTGTAAAGCCTCAAAACGTAACTAATGAACAGAGGAAATGTTAGTTTAGTTCCAGGAATACCTACATTGTTTATTCTGGACCCTATTTTGAAATTGGAATATTTTGAACTTTGTGTTAAATTGGCTAAATTAACAATTTCCGATCACTTTAATTTGCAGTTGAAACAGTTGACTTGGCCATTTCTTGTGCTCAATCGATAGAATAGAAGTAATACTAGTGAAATAGCTAAGAATTTGGTTGACTGGAATAATATAATTGGCCTAAAATGAGAGTCAAAGTCGGCAAAATCGCCGATTTGCAAATATCGCTGACACATCAAAATTCGCAAGAGCATAATTTCGTCAATTTTCCATCAAATTTCGTACTTTTTGTTTTATTACCTTCACAAAAAGATTCTCTACCATTTCATAAGAAAAAATAAAAATTTTTTTTTTTGAAAATTCTTGGACACTGGGGCACCACTTCAGATTTGGGCCTTGGACCCTGAAGGGGTTAAAACGCCGACTTTGTGGTGTATTTTCGTATAGTATTTATGGTTGTATTCTCAATTTCTTGGTCTCATTTGATAGAATGGGAAACATATTATAGAAATAGAGGTGATTTTGATTGGTTTTACTATGAAAAGAACCTTCAAATAGAGCTCAAAGTAGGGGAAATGTTTGATTTTTGCCGATGTTCAAAAGTAAACAAATGTCATTGTCCAATAAATGTCCAACTAGCCATTCTAATATGCATTCATGAATGGGTTGACATTATTTATACAATTATTACAATATTGCAGTAGTCTGCATAACAGTAAGTCTTCTATTTTTTGTTTGAATAAAAATTCAAAATAGAAAGCAAGAGTAATATCAGAGGGGCCTGGAGACGTGACTGATGAATAAAGAAAATGCTATTTTAGAGCCAGGAATGTCTGCATTGTTCATTCTGGACCCTATTTTGAAATTGGCATATTTTTTAATTTGCGTGAAATTGGCCAAATTGCAAATTTCTGACCACTTTATTGGGT
>NC_091308.1:50122509-50336933 GCF_038502225.1 Cherax quadricarinatus | reverse complement strand
CATATGGATGGTGCTAACTATGGTACTCAGATAAGCTATACAACACATGTAGGGGATCAGCAACTATGCTGACACTAGTACGTCAAGGACCCTGGCGCATAAGCCATACTAGTATGGCCGAAACCCTGAAAGGGTTAAGAGCCTTCCATTGTATCACATTTCATCTGTATTTTATCATCAAATTCATTATGTAATAATTTTACATTTATAACTGTTGTACTTGTATGGCTTTTTTGAAATAGTTTAATTTTAATTTTAGCTTGTACATTTTGCTTATAAAAGTAGGTAGTTGTGGGTGTTGAGACTGAGGGAGATTGTTGCTGGAGTCTCTGCTGCTAGTAGCTGTGTCCTACACTTTGTTCTGTTACAGATTAAGTCTGAGATTGTCTCTAAAGCTTAATTTATTTGTACAAGGCAATCATTAGACAGCTACTGTGGTTGCAATCTTCAAGTTTTTGGTTGTCAATTGTGTTAATGTGGACTGAGTCACAAAACCAACTCTGGTATATATAAAATTAATATATTTCCTCTCATATGTGTAGTAAATTGCTGTTCTACTTCTCTGTTTATAAGGTTTGCAGTTGTGGATGTCTGTATACCAAGTATATTGTATACAGTATGTTTTATCTATTGTGTCATGCCATAGCCTTGTTTCTGTAAGAATGTTGAATGTTAAGTTAGTATTTAGTGATTGTAGCAATGTGTTGGTGTCATAATACAGTACTGACGTAGGAATCTGGCACAGTTGTTGAATATTGATATGTTCTTGTCGTTTCTGAAGGTGCAATTTACAAGGTTAGTTGTGCAATATCTCTAGTAAATGTGTTATTGTAGAGGTCAGAGAAAAGGTTCCAGTTGAGATAAATATTTGAATTTCTGAACTATGATGTGTGGTGGTTTAACAAGAAAGATAAAGCCAAGAGAGTGAATAACTGTTCGTAATGAAGCTAATAGAGTTTTTGGCTTTATATGAAGTATAAATACATGCGGGCCCTGCTTTATGGCATTTCATTAATGAAGCGATTTTCATTCTTAATTTATGCAGACTCCCTACAATAAATATATTCATACATCACTGTAAGCTAAGGATGAAAATATTTTATGGTAAGTAATATGCACTGTATATGCATTTTTTTGGGCCTAGCTTTATTTCTCACTTAATATATGATAGTTTAAACATGTTATCAGGCTCTTATATGCATTTGAAAGTGAAAAAAGTCTGTTTCACTTTACATCATTTTTGCTTTACAGCAGTAACCCAGAACCTAACCTGCTGTATAAGCGGGGCCTTCTGTAATAGAAATCCTCGGGTTATACTTTAACGTTATTCATCTTTGTTGATGCCTCATTTAGATTATGATGCTCGGTCACATCTCCATATTCCAAAATGGACACAGATGTGCAGGAAAATATACAGAGAAAGATGACAAAGCTGATCTCACGTATCAGAAACCTTTCCTAAGAAGATAGGCTGAAGGCATTGAATTTGCCCCCTCTGGAAAAATGTAGAATTAAGGGAATACAGTAGGACCCCCACATCCGCGAGTCCAGTATCCATGGTTTCAGTTATCCGCAGTTTACCGCGGCCCAGAAATCACCCTTAATTTTGCTGAATAATGGCCTCAGAGTGGAAAAGTAGTGATGGTGGAAGTTGTTCAGAGCTTAAGAGAAGTCTTGAAGTGCTTCCTGTCAGTGAAAGAGTGATAATTCTCCACTTATTGTGCATAATTTATCATTTAAACAATAATAGGTAAGTAAGTAATCAAAAAACAACTTAAATATAAGGTTTGCTAGTAGCTGCTTTTTTTGGTATGTTGCAGGTCCTTGGAATGTACCCCCCACGGAGGTGGGGGTTCTACTGTATAGGATATACCTTTACCTTTGATATACCTTTGAAGAGTTTCAAGAGTTTAGCTAATCCCGGTGCCTGGCCATGGGCCAGGCTCATCTGGTGCTTGCTTTTTCTACCAGGCTGTTGCTACTGGAGGCCCACTGTTCCACATATCCATCACAGCCTGATTGATCTGGCACTTGGTGAAAATACTTGTCCAGTTTCCTTTTGAAGGCTTCTACACTTGTTCCAGCTGTGTTTCTGATATCTTCTGGTAAGATGTTGAATAGTCTGGGACCCTGGATGTTGATACAGTGTTCCCTTATTGTCCCCACTGCACCCCTGCTCCTCACTGGGTTTATTTTACAATTCCTCCCATATCTCTCAATCCAGTATGCTATGGCAGTGTGCAGATTTGGGACCAAGCCCTCGAGTACTTTCCAAGTATATACAGTGGACCCTCAGTTAACGATGGCATCACCTTACGTTAAATCCAGCATACGATACATTTTAACGCAAAAATTTTGCCTCGGCTAACGCTAAAAAACTCGCCCTATGCGATTCGTTCGAGACGCGTCCATGTGTGGCCTGAGCGCACCTCAGTTGTCCCGTGGGCGCCAGTGTTTACAAGCCAGCCAGTGAGGTCGCATCCGCGCATACAATCAGAACATTTCATATTATCACAGCGTTTTTAGTGATTGTACCTGCAAAATAAGTCACCATGGGCCCCAAGAAAGCTTCTAGTGCCAACTCTGCAGGAAAAAGGGTGAGAACTGCTATGGATATGAAGAAAGAGGTTAAGGAAATGTGTGCAAAGTGACTTGAAGTGCAAACCTTTATGGATGAAAATCGCCCTCACACAGCTATTGCAAGCCGTGCTGGTGACTATTACAATGACAATGTTGTGAACCACTTTAAACAAATCATAAAGGAACGGGAGGTACAGGCCTCTATGGACAGATGTGTTGTGCGACAGAGGTCCAGTGACTCTCAAGCTGGTCCTAGTGGCATTAAAAGAAGGGAAGTAACCCCAGAAAAGGACTTGATACCTCAAGTCCTAATGGAAGGGGATTCCCCTTCTCAACATTAATTAACAACTTCCACACACTCCCTTCCTACCATCCCATCAATCATCACCAGATCTTCAATAAAGGCAAGTGTCAGTTTGTGTGTATTAAAATTAATATTTCACGTGGTAAAATTTTTTTTTTTTTTTTTTCATACTTTGGCGTGTCTTGCACGGATTAATTTGATTTCCATTATTTCTTATGGGGAAAATTAATTAAGCTAACAATAATTTCAGCATACGATGAGCTTTCAGGAATGGATTAATATCGTTAGCTGAGGGTCCACTGTATTATCATTCCTCTCTCTCTCCTCTGCTCCATTGAGTACATGTTCAAGACTTGAAGGCATTCCCAGTAGTTTAGGTGCTTTACTGGCTCAATGTGAGCCATAAATGATCTCTGTATTTGTTCCAGCTCTGATATTTCTCCTGTTTTGAACGGGGCTGTCAGCACTGAGCAATATTTTAAGTGAGGGAGCGCTAGCAATTTGAAGAGTCACCATTGGTGGTATTTCCCTCGTTTTGAAAGTTCTCAGTACCCACCCCATCATCTTCCTGCCTGTCATGATCTTTGTCTTGTTATGGTCTTTAAAAGAAAGGTCAGCTGACATAATTATTCCCAGGTATTTTACATGTTCCTTTCATTCTATTTGGTGACCGTCTTGAGTTTTGTATATAGTGTTTCTTTTGAGTTCATTCTTTCCATAGCTAAGCAGCTGGAACTTATCACCATGGAAAACCTTGCTTATGTTTTACTGTAATTTTTCAGCGTCTTCTACCGTAGTGATTTTCATGCTTATTTTAGTGTCATCTGCAAATGATGATACAAAAGTGTGATGGGTGTTTTTATCTGTGTCTGCTATGAGGATGAGAAATGGCAGAGGTGTGAAGACAGTGCCTTGGGGCACTGAGCTTTTGACCTTGCTGATGCTGGATCTTGCTCAGTTTACTACTACTTTTTGTGTTGTGTGTGTTAGGAACCCAAATATCCATCTGCCTACCATCCCCGTAATGCCCATGGCCTTCATTTTGTGCGCTATCACTCCATGATCGCATTTGTCAAATGCCTTTGCAAAATCTATTTAAATCACATTTGCATTTTGGTAGTCTTCCAATACCTCCATAATTCTGTCATGATGGTTCAGCAGCTGTGACAGGCATAATCGTCCTGCTCTAAAATCATGCTGGTTTGGGTTATGCTGGTTGTGCTGGTCCACGAAATTTGTAATCTGCCGTTTCATCACTCTTTTGAAGATTTTTATGATTTGAGAAGTTAGTGCTACTGGTCTGTAATTTTTAGCTAATGCTCTACTACCTCCCGTATGCAAAGGAGCTATGTCTGCACTCTTTAAAGCCTCCGGTATTTCACCTAGATCTAAGCTCTTTCTCCAAAGAATACTGAGGGCTCGTGCTAGTGATACTTTGCACTTCTTTATAAATAGAGCATTCCATGAATCTGGTCCAGGTGCTGAGTAAATGGGCATGTTGTCCATTTCTTTTTTTAAATCTATGGGATTTGTACTAATGTCAATTATTTGGTCTGCACGGCCTTCTGCTGGAATGAAAAATATTTCTGCATTTTCTACATTGCTGTCATTTAGTGGGTTGCTGAACACCGACTCATACTGTACTTTTTGGATTTCACTCATTTCCTGTTCATCGTCAGTATATGAATCTCCTCTCGATAGTGGTCCAATTCTACAGGTAGTTCTTAGCTTGGATTTTGCATAAGAGTAGAAATACTTGGGTTTCTTACAATATCCTGTATGGCCCTTTGTTCCCTTTGCACTTCTTCTGTTACGTATGACATCCTAAGTTTTTGCTCTATTTCAGTGATCTCTCGGCTAAGACTATCTTTCCTCTGTTGCAGCACATTTGTGTTTTTAAGCAATTCAGTAACCCATTTTCTTCTGTACCATCTCCTAGGCGCTCTCTCTCTATCTGATCTTCTGGGTTTCCTCAATGGTATGTGCTTCATACATACCTTGTATGCTTCTGTATTCAGCTTCTTCAGGCACTGGTGGGGATTTAGGGTGATCATGTCTGATTCCCAGGATATATCTGATAGCTCTTGGATTATTTTTTCCCAGTCAATTCTATGGTTGTTAAAATTAAACTTACTGAACATCCCATCTCTGACATTAGTGACGTAGTTCCCTAACCCTGAGTTAATACTCGTTGTACTTCTATGATGTTGTGATCGTGGTAGTATGTTGTTTTGTGACTACTATGTCTCTGATTATTTCCCCATTGTTTGTGAATATCAAATCCAGGGTATTTTCATTTCTAGTGGGATCAGTTATCTGTTGATTCAATGAGTACTTTTCACAAAGCCTCATTAGTTCCCAGGTATGTGCCTGTTGAGCCAGGCTGCTCCCTGGAGATATTGCTGGTATAACATTATGTTGCACTATCGTGCATTTTACATGAGGGAGATTAAAATCTCCAAGGAGTAAAATATTTGGTGTGGGATTTTCTAGCCTATCTATATAGCTATCTATCTTCCTTAACTGATCTGTGAATTCCTCAGCAGTTGCTGATGGTGGTTTATGTACACCTACCATCCGACGTACGACCTACTCGACTTACGACCTACTCGACTTACGACCACTCAACTTACGACCGTGTTTTTTTATGCCAAATTTCTGGGAAATAAACAACTATTTGTGTTGTACACAGTGTTTATCCTAAACCTTACAGTATAAATTACAGTACTAACAACATAAAAGGTAAAGTAAAACATGAAATACCAAAATAAAACAATAAAATAGTCATTACAAAAATGTTTTGTTGATATTCAGTAGTAAAGTTTGACTTACAAGCATTTCGACTTACGACTGGTTTCTCGGAACCGAACTCGGTCGTAAGTCGGATGGTAGGTGTACGTACTAGGATAATTACCAAATTCCTATTTTCAACTTTTATGCCGAGGATTTCTACTACATCATTCATAGAGTTCAGCACTTCTGTGCAACAGAAAGTATCTTTTGCATACTCCTACTCATCCCTGTGACCTATTAATTCTATCACATCTATACACGTTATACACCTACCATCCGACTTACGACCAAGTTCGGTTCCGAGAAACCGGTCGTAAGTCGAAATGGATGTAAGTCGAACTTTACTACTGAATATCAACATCACATTTTCGTAATGACTTTATTTTATTGTTTTATTTTGGTATTTCATGTTTTACTTTACTTTTTATGTTGTTAGTACTGTATTTTATGCTGTAAGGTTTAGGATAAACACTGTGTACAACACAAATACAGTGGACCCCCGCATAACGATCACCTCCGAATGCGACCAATTATGTAAGTGTATTTATGTAAGTGCGTTTGTACGTGTATGTTTGGGGGTCTGAAATGGACTAATCTACTTCACAATATTCCTTATGGGAACAAATTCGGTCAGTACTGGCACCTGAACATACTTCTGGAGTGAAAAAATATCGTTAACCGGGGGTCCACTGTAGTTGTTTATTTCCCAGAAATATGGCAAAAAAAACACGGTCGTAAGTAGAGTGGTCGTAAGTCGAGCAGGTCGTAAGTTGAGCAGGTCGTAAGTTGAGCAGGTCGTAAGTCCGATGGTAGGTGTAGTTTTCTATCTTTATCTCTCCGTCGAAAACATTCTTTGTGTGTGTTTCTGTAAATGCTCCAAACATGGCATTCGCTTCTGATAGGAGGCCACTAACATAACTATGTCATTTTTATTTGATTTTAGACCCTGAATATTTGCAAATACAAAGCAGGAATTACCATTTGGGATGTTTTGTTTTGCCTTGTTTCATTAGTACCACTGATGATGTACTACCTAGTGTGGCCCCTGGTGTACATACCCCTAGTTTCTCCCATACTTTGCATTTGATTGTTTATTCAGCTCGGCTCTGATGGGCTGATGCCTGGTTTGGTACAGTATATCCCATTTTGCTGCCCACATGTCCCCTCTGTTCCATTCCCCCTTTTTCTCTCTTTCTTTAGTCCAATCGTTTATCTTTGTCTAAAAAAAGATTGCTGTTCAATTTCCCTGTCTCTACTTTCTCTGTAGTGCCATGTTCCTTTTATATGGTGGTCTGGGCAGCTCAGGTCATAATATTCTCTGGACTGTGTTGAAGCTTGACACATCACTGAGTGGAAGTACCTGCTGCACTCTGTCAATTTGACACTTTCCCTTCCTCAACATGTTGGCACATTTTCTGGTGTGTTTATTCCAGCAAGTTCTGCCATATAGGCACATAGCTTTTGCATAGTATTTGCAAATGTTCTGGCTACCTATATTTACTGATTTTGTGTCATTCCCAGGTTCTGCCACCTGGTCCAAGTTCACTTGTTCTCTTTCATCTAGGCATGTTTCTTCCCTTTTTTCATTTTTATTTGTCCCTGCCCTAGCTTTCTCTTCCTCCCTTTCCCTTTTCTCTGTTACGTACCTACGTTTTGTTCTTTTCCGCCTTGCTCTGAACGATGTTCTCCACACTTATTTCCATTCCTTGGTTTTTACCTTTATCTGCACTTTCCTCCTTTTCTTACTCCTTATCCGTTGTTTTCCACTCATTGTATATATGTATCTGGCAAGCTCCTTAGGAGGCCTAGGCTCTAAATATTGTAGAGAGGAAGGGGCTGGAGGCAGTGAAGATGTTACGTTTGATATGTTTACGTACCTACTGTGCTTGTGTACCTGAAGGGTAGAGATATACAACAGTATAGTGGACACTCCCTTTTCGCTGGGCTCTGTTTTCGCTGATTTCCATTGTGAAGGCTTACTCAGCCCTGTAACAACTTCAGACAGTATTACCAAGGCTGGCTCCTCCTCAGGAAAATTAATGAATAGAAAAAGAAATAATAATTCACAAAGATAAACACTTTATTATTTATTAATGCAAAGATAAAACATTGAAAAAATTAATGTGTATCCTATTTGACAGAAAAATGAAAAATGAAATAAAAATATGACATTTGAATTCAACGTTAATATATACAGTTATACTGGGGTGTCTGGTGGAGGTTGACACTGTCTTGTAGAAATTGTAGCCGTTACTGATGATGTGGTGGGGGGGGTCACAGGTGTTGGTGACAACCCAACAACTAGTTCTTCACAGAGTCTATAGCCTTGAATAGTCAGTCCAGATGACAGGAACGCAGGTTCTTTACCACTGCAAAGATGAGGGGTTGTGTCCTGTACAATTAATCAGTCCGTCTCCTTCAACACTTCTCGTTGGTTGGCAGGTGACCCAATCTGTCATTCCAAGCTGGAAAGAGAGACAGGTTACCCACTGCTTAAGAAATCACTCTCCACTCTCCATGATAAGTGTAAGATACTTAAAAAAGGTGGTGATTATCAAAAAGTCTCATGTGGAGCTTAAAACTGAAAGGACAAAGTTTATTATTGGTCAAAAGTGAAGCTTTCAACCAATATCCACTAGAATAGGAGCAGAGGCTTTTACTTACAGTTGTGCTGGGAGCTGTGAGTCGATTACTGTTTGGCCGGAGCCACACACGTCACCTTTCAGGGTGGGGAGAAAGGGGGGGGAGGGGATAGCGGGAGCTAGACTGACCCTACCTTAACAAGCAGCCGGCAATCAAACTATCGTTACCATATACTCGCTCGCTACTCCTATCTGTTGAACTTTTCCCTCGCATCCATTATTGCTGATTTTTTCCGTAAAATTATTGGCTCTGTTTTTCGTTGCTTTCTTTCGTTCTCGTCGGTGGTACAGTACCTGTCTGAGTGTGCCACACATACAGCCTCCGACACGCACATTCTGAGGAGGCAGTGTTGTTTTGTTTATGGGTGAGTGAACATTACCATGCGAGCTCATGGGAAATACAGTGGACCCCCGGTTAACGATATTTTTTCATTCCAGAAGTATGTTCAGGTGCCAGTACTGACCGAATTTGTTCCCATAAGGAATATTGTGAAGTAGATTAGTCCATTTCAGACCCCCAAACATGCACGTACAAACGCACTTGCATAAATACACTTACATAATTGGTCGCATTGGGAGGTGATCGTTAAGGGGGGTCCACTGTATTTCGTAATAATTCATTGTTTCTTGCACTTGTTTTTTCTGTGTGACTGCTAAATAAGCCACCATGGTCCCAAACAAAGCTGCTAGTGCCAGTCTTTTGGTAAAGAAGGTGAGAAACACAGTAGAATTAAAGAAAGAAAGAAATTGAAAAATAGGAATGTGGCTTGTGTGTGATTGACATCGCGAGGATATATGGCATGCTTGCATCAAGTAACAGTTCCATCATAGTGAAGAAAAATGATATCATGGAAGCTGATGTTGCAAAAGGGGTAAAAGTGATAAAACAGAGATCACAAACACTGGAAGATGTCGAGAAATTGTTGGTGTGGATCAACAAGAAACAATTAGTGAGAAATAGTATTGTGCAGTTGATAATTTGCGAACAGGCAAGGCAGTTGCATGCCGATCTCGTAAAGAAATGCCTTGAACGAGTGCTGATGTTAGTGAATTTAAGGGCAGCAAAGGCTGATTCGAAAAATTCAAGAAGCATAGTGGCATAAACAGTGTTGTAAGGCATGGTGAGACGACGAGTTCAGTTAAACATGCTGCTGAAAAATTTGTGCATGAATTCAAGGAATACATAGAGGCTGAAGGATTCATACTCCAACAAGTGTTCAGTTGTGATGAAACGGGCCTCTTTTGGAAGAAAATGCCAAAGAGGACCTAAATCATGCAGGAGGAAAAGGCACTGCCAGGACACAAGCCTATGAAAGACAGGCTAATTCTCTTGCTCTATGGTAAGGCTAGTGGGGATTTAAAAGTGAAGCCTTTACTGGTGTATCACTGAAAATCCCAGAGTGTTCAAGAAACAGTGTCTCCAAGAGTAAATTGTGTGTGATGTGGAAGGCAATAGTAAGGCATGGGTCACGAGGGAAATTTTCCTTGATTGGTTCGATGAAGTGTTTGGCTCGAGTGTGAAGAAATACCTCGTGGAAAATAAATTGCCACTCAAGTGCTTCCTGGTAATGGACAGTGCTCTTGGTCATCCTCCACACCTGGATGACCAAATGGTGGAGGAGTTTAATTTCATCACAGCGAAGTTCTTGCCCTCTAATACCACTCCTCTCATCCAGCCCATGGACCAGCAGATCATATCAAACTTCAAAAAACTCTACACTGAAGCGGTGTTTCAAAGGTGCTTTGATGTGACCTCAGACATTCAGTTGACCTGAAGAGTTTTGGAAAGATCACTTCACTATCCTTGCATAGGCCTTGTAGACAAGGCTTGGCAGGGAGTGACTTCCAGGATGATGAACTCTACTTGGAGAAAATTGTGGCCAGAATGTGTCCAAGACAGGGATTTTGAAGGGTTTGGGGCTGACCCTACACCTGTTGTGGAATGTACTGTGGCATTGGGGAATTCCATGGAGTTGGATGTGAGTGGCCAGGATGTGGAAGAGTTGGTGGATGACCACAGTGAAGAGCTAACCACTGAAGAGCTGCAAGATCTTCATCTGCAACAGCAGCAGATCACAGCTGAGGAAAATGCTTCAGAGAAGGGAGAGAGAGAGAAGAAGGTGCCTCCTTCAGAGATTAAGGAGATTTGTACATTGTGGAGTAGGGTGCAAACATTTGTGAGGAACACCCTAACAAAGCTGTTGCAAGCTGTGTCGGCAACATGTACAGTGACAGTGCCATGTCCCATTTTAGGCAAATTTTAAAGAGACGCCAGAAGCAGAGCTCTCTGGAGCAATTTTTTGTGCAAGAATGGTCCAGTGACTCTCAAGCTGGTCCTAGTGCCATTAAAAAACAAAGAAGGGAAGTAACCCTGGATAAGGACTTGTTACCTAAAGTCTTTATGGAAGGAAATTCCCCTTCCAAACAATAGTGACTTCTCCTCCTGCTACCTTCCTTTCTGTCTACCATACACCAACAAGAGTTTTCAGTAAAGGTAAGTGTCATGTCATTGTTTTATACTTAATTTCTTACTCTTTTCTGTATGTAAATCTATATTTAATGTTTAAAAAATTATTTTTTAATACTTTTGGGTGGCTGGAATGGATTAATTGGATTTACAGTATTTCTTATGGGGAAAATGGGTTCAGTTTTAGTTGATTTCACATTTTGTCGGACTCTCTGGAACGAATTAAAGACGAAAAGGGAGAGTCCATTGTATTGGTATCTGTATCAGCCATTTTTGCAGTATCTGTACTCAGCGTTTTAAAAAAATGGCTGATACTTTAAGAATATTAATATTACATGTGTGGTGAAAAATTTAAAAATAAGCACACTACTTCATGATTGTGAGAGTTACACACACACACACACACACACACACACACACACGAAGCATAAAGACATAAACTAATAGGCGGGTGTGGGTCAGGTCAGATCAGGTAGAGGAGCACTGTAGACTCTGTGTCACACGCAGACTCCACATACACACTCATACACCATAATACACAATCCCACAACAGTCAAGGACCAAGTAATCAGGCTGAGGAAGGAAGGTGGGGAGTTAACAAGAAACGACCAAGAGGTACGTGAGGAGCTCAACGTGAGATTTAAAGAAGTATTTACAGTGGATACAGGAAGGACTCCAGGAATTCAGAATAGGGAGGTACACCAACAAGTGCTGGATGAAATACACACAACTGAGGAGGAGGTGAAGAAGCTGCTATGTGAACTTGATATGTCAGCATAGTTGCTGAATCCCCTTATATGTGTTGTATAGCATATCATAGTACCATCCATGTGTTTATATAGAAGATCCCTTTTAGGCCTGTGACTGTGTGACGTCACGGGATGCTCCATGAGTGAGCGGGACAGGCTACCTCGGCCTCAGTCGGCGTGTAGACATAGGCAGGACAAGGCAGGCTGGGGGCTCCATCTCCCATTACCACAGTCTGACAATATATCATTACCATCCAACAAGTGTCTACCTTCAACCCTCGATATCTCCTTTTAAGAACCCCTACGATAGATACCTCAAAGGCGGTGGGACCAGACATCTCTCCATGGGTCCATAGAGAGGGAGCAGAGATGCTGTGTGTGCCACTAGCAAAAATCTTCGACACATCCATTGAAACTGGGCAACTACCTGAGATATGGAAGGTGGCAAATGTAGTCTCAATTTTTAAGAAAGGAGACTGACACGAGTCATTAAACTACAGACCAGTGTCACTGACCTGTATAGTATGCAAAGTCATGGAGAAGATCATCAGTAGGAGAGTGGTGGAGCACCTAGAAAGAGACAAGCTTATAAACAACAACTAGCACAGTTTCAGGGAAGGAAAACTGTGTGTCACAGACCTACTGGAGTTTTCTGACAAGGTAACAGAAGTAAGACGCGAGATAGAGGGGTCGATAGACTGCATTTTCTTGGACTGCAAGAAGGCCTTCGACAGTTCCTCAAAAGAGGTTAATGCAAAAGCTAGAGGATCAGGCACACATAACAGGAAAGGCACTGCAATGGATCAGAGAATATCTGACAAGGAGGCAACAAGTCATAGTAGGTGACGAGGTGTCAGTCGGCACCTGTGACGAGCGGGTTTCCGCAGGGGTCAGTCCTAGGACCTGTGCTGTTGTTGGTATGTGTGAATGACATAACAGTCGAGGATCAGGCAGGACTACAAAGAGACCTGGACAGGCTACAAGCCTGGTCCAGCAACTGTCTTCTTGAATTTAACCCCACCAAATGCAAAGTCATGAAGATCAGGGAAGGGTAAAGAAGACTGCAGACAGAGTATAGTCTAGGTGGCCAAAGACTGCAAACCTCACTCAAGGAAAAAGATCTTGGGGCGAGTATAATACCGAGCACATCTGAGGCGCACATCACTCGGATAACTGCTGCAGCATATGGACGTCTGGCAAACCTAAGAATAGCATTCCGATACCTTAGTAAGGTATCGTTCAAGACTTTGTACACCATATACGTCAGGCCCATATTGGAGTATGCAGCACCAGTTTGGAATCCACACCTGGTCAAGCGAAATTAGAGAAAGTGCAAAAGTTTGCAACAAGATTAGTTCCAGAGTTTAGGGGATTGTCCTACGAAGAAATGTTAAGGGAAATCGGGCTGACGACACTGGAGGACAAGAGGGTCAGGGGAGACATGATAACAACATATAAAATACTATGAGGAATAGACAAAGTAGACAAAGGATGTTCCAGAGATGGGACACGGAAACAAGGGAATGTTAGGAAGTACAGTATTTCTTCATAGAGTTGTCAGAAAGTGGAACAGCCTAGAAAGTAACGTAGTGGAGGCAGGAACCATACATAGTTTTAAGACGAGGTTTGATAAAACTGATGGAGCAGGGAGAGAGAGGACCTAGTAGCAATCAGTGAAGAGGCAGGGCCAGGAGTTATAACTCGACCCTGCAACCACAAATAGGTGAGTACCCGAGAGAGTCAGTCGCGAGCTGATATGCAGTATAGGGTTGAGTACTGATGGTATGGTGAGTACTGATGGTATGGTTGTGAGTACTGATGGTATGGTTGTGAGTACTGATGGTATGGTTGTGAGTGCTGATGGTATGGTTGTGAGTACTGATGGTATGGTTGTGAGTGATGGTATGGTTGTGAGTACTGATGGTATGGTTGAGTACTGATGGTATGGTTGTGAGTACTGATGGTATGGTTGTGAGTACTGATGGTATGGTTGTGAGTACTGATGGTATGGTTGTGAGTGCTGATGGCATGGTTGCGAGTGCTGATGGTATGGTTGCAAGTGCTGATGGTATGGTTGAGTGCTGATGGTATGATTGTGAGTACTGATGGTATGGTTGAGTACTGATGGTATGGTTGAGTACTGATGTGAGTGCTGATGGTATGGTTGTGAGTACTGATGGTATGGTTGTGAGTACTGATGGTATGGTTGTGTGTGCTGATGGTATGGTTGTGGGTGCTGATGGTATGGTTGTGTGTGCTGATGGTATGGTTGTGTGTGCTGATGGTATGGTTGTGTGTGCTGATGGTATGGTTGTGTGTGCTGATGGTATGGTTGTGAGTACTGATGGTATGGTTGTGTGTGCTGATGGTATGGTTGTGTGTGCTGATGGTATGGTTGTGAGTACTGATGGTATGGTTGTGAGTACTGATGGTATGGTTGTGAGTACTGATGGTATGGTTGAGTACTGATGGTATGGTTGTGAGTACTGATGGTATGGTTGTGAGTACTGATGGTATGGTTGTGAGTACTGATGGTATGGTTGTGAGTACTGATGGTATGGTTGTGAGTGCTGATGGTATGGTTGTGAGTAATGGTATGGTTGTGAGTACTGATGGTATGGTTGTGGGTGATGGTATAGTTGTGAGTACTGATGGTATGGTTGTGAGTACTGATGGTATGGTTGAGTACTGATGTGAGTGCTGATGGTATGGTTGTGAGTACTGATGGTATGGTTGTGAGTACTGATGGTATGGTTGTGAGTACTGATGGTATGGTTGTGTGTGCTGATGGTATGGTTGTGTGTGCTGATGGTATGGTTGTGTGTGCTGATGGTATGGTTGTGTGTGCTGATGGTATGGTTGTGTGTGCTGATGGTATGGTTGTGTGTGCTGATGGTATGGTTGTGAGTACTGATGGTATGGTTGTGTGTGCTGATGGTATGGTTGTGTGTGCTGATGGTATGGTTGTGAGTACTGATGGTATGGTTGTGAGTACTGATGGTATGGTTGTGAGTACTGATGGTATGGTTGTGAGTACTGATGGTATGGTTGTGAGTACTGATGGTATGGTTGTGAGTACTGATGGTATGGTTGTGAGTACTGATGGTATGGTTGTGAGTACTGATGGTATGGTTGTGAGTACTGATGGTATGGTTGAGTACTGATGGTATGGTTGTGAGTACTGATGGTATGGTTGTGAGTACTGATGGTATGGTTGTGAGTGCTGATGGTATGGTTGTGAGTAATGGTATGGTTGTGAGTACTGATGGTATGGTTGTGGGTGATGGTATAGTTGTGAGTACTGATGGTATGGTTGTGAGTACTGATGGTATGGTTGAGTACTGATGTGAGTGCTGATGGTATGGTTGTGAGTACTGATGGTATGGTTGTGAGTACTGATGGTATGGTTGTGAGTACTGATGGTATGGTTGTGAGTACTGATGGTATGGTTGTGAGTACTGATGGTATGGTTGAGTACTGATGGTATGGTTGTGGGTGATGGTATAGTTGTGAGTACTGATGGTATAGTTGAATACTGATGGTATGGTTGTGAGTGATGGTATGGTTGAGTGCTGATGAGGTTGAGTACTGATGGTATGGTTGGGAGTGCTGATGGTATGGTTGTGAGTGCTGATGTTGAGGTTGTGAGTACTGATGGTATGGTTGCGAGTACTAATATTATTATTGTTATACAGCTGGAGACGTTCCCGGGTGGTCAGGGAGTTACCTTGCAGCAGCTGACTGATGGTTCAATCATGGCCAACCTTCTCCACCAGATGTAAGTATATTCTATCCTTCCATCCTACCTTCCTTTACATAAGAACATAAGAAAGAAGGAACACTGCAACAGGCCTACTGACCCATGCGGAGAAGGTCCATGTCCCCCCCCCCCGGATTAGACCAATGACCCCCCCCCCCCAGATTAGCCCAATGACCCACCCAGTCTGATCATCTCCACTCAAGGATGGAGCACTGCACCAGACCCAGCAGCACAAGCTAGTCAGGTTCAACTCACACCCACTCATGTATTTATCTAACCTATTTTTAAAACTACACAACGTTTTAGCCTCAATAACTGTACTCGGGAGCTTGTTCCACTCATCCACAACTCTATTACCAAACCAGTGCTTTCCTATATCCTTTCTGAATCTGAATTTTTCCAACTTGAAACCATTGCTGCGAGTCCTGTCTTGGCTGGAAATTTTCAGCATGCTATTTACATCCCCTTTATTTATTCTTGTTTTCCATTTATACACCTCGATCATATCCCCCCTAATTCTACGCCTTTCGAGAGAGTGCAGATTCAGGGCCCTCAGTCTATCCTCATAGGGAAGATTTCTGATACATGGGATCATCTTTGTCATCCTCTTCTGTACGTTTTCCAGAGCATTTATATCCATTCTGTAATACGGTGACCAGAACTGAGCAGCATAGTCTAAATGAGGCCTAACCAAGGATATATAAAGTTGAAGAACAACCTGAGGACTTCTGTTATTTATACTTCTAGATATGAAGCCAAGAATTCTGTTAGCTTTATTGCGAACACTAATGCACTGTTGTCTTGGTTTTAAATTACTGCTAACCAGAACTCGTAAATCCTTTTCGCAATCAGTAGTATTAAGATCTACATTATTTAGTTTATATGTGGCATGGTTATTTACCTGTCCAACATTTAGAACTTTGCATTTGTCAATATTAAGCTGCATCTGCCACTTCTCCGACCATTGCATCAATCTATTCAAATCATCCTGGAGTGCTCTAGTGTCCTCATTAGGTAAAGTAAAAGGACACAAGTGCAACTAATGTGACATTTTAGCAACGTTTTGCTCTCCAGGAGCTTTATCAAGCCATTACAAACAATACATGGACACAGAGGGTATATAAAGGCTCAGAGTGAGGTGCAATACTAGTGAGGTACCATTTCGATGTTCACTAGTGGTGGTAGTAGTAGTAGTAGTGGTGACAAAAATAATACAATATGGTAGAGCAGTTAATTCGTACATGAGTAAAAGGATATAAAAGCTATTACTTGGGTAACATAAAAATAGGTTGGACAAATATAGACTGGAAAGAGGCAGATTGTTTCAGTGTTCATTCTCTGTAATGTGCTTTGTGTGGTATAACAGGAGAGACTATGTGATGGCAGGGTTTACTGTTTTCAGGAGGATTCTTGCTTAGACTTCAGAGATGGTGAAGCTGCCGTTGTTTTGTTTAATTGTATTCGAAATGGCGATCAGTGCTGATTCGAGGCACTTGCGTCTGCGGAAATTAGTTTCTTTGATCACTAATTGGGCGTCTCTGAATTTCATGAGATGATTGGTGGAATTTCGGTGTTGTACACAGGCGTTGTTCAAGTTATCGTTCCTACATGCGTAAATGTGTTCATTGAGGCGGGTGTTGAGGTTTCTTGCTGTTTCACCTACGTAGATCTTGTCACAGCCTCCACAGGGTATAGTGTAAACTCCTGCATTGACTGGTTCATGGTGCTTGGATTTTGTAATGGTTAGATCCTTTATTGAAGTGCTAGAAGCGATGGCGACTCTGGTGTTAGCTTGTGAAAGTACTTTTGAGACGTTTAGTGCAACCTGGCTGTTGGGAAGAATTATAACTTTGTTGGGAGCGGTGTTGATGCGTGGAGAATTAATCATCTGAAGAGCTCTTTTCTTGCAGTCTTTGATGAAAAAAGGAGGAGGAAAATGTAACTCAGTGAATGTTTGGTGAATGTATGTACATTCCTCGTCAAGAAACTCAGGACCACAAATTCGGTATGCTCTTAGGAAAAACCCGATGATGATGCCTCTTTTGGTCTTGGTATCTTGACTGGAATAGAAGTTGCACTCGTGTCCTTTTACTTTACATATTGTCGGTAATTCTACCAACTTTATTACAATCTGTCCTCATTAGAATGAATTGGACGGCCTATTTTGGTGTCATCAGCAAATTTGCTTATGTCGCTATTTATTCCCACATCTTTGTCGTTTATGTAAATTGTGAACAACAACGGGCCCAACACTGGCCCCTGAGGAACACCGCTTGTGACGTGCCCCCATTCTGATTTCTCCCCATTTATGCAAACTCTCTGCTGTCTATTTGTCAGCCATGCCTCTACCCAGGAAAAAATTTCTCCTCCTATTCTGTGTGCCTTAAGTTTCCTCAATAGCCTCTGGTGTGGAACTCTATCGAAAGCGTTACTGAAGTCCATATACACAATATCATATTCATTACCATGCTCTACCTCCTCAAATGCCTTAGTGAAAAAAGTTAGTAAATTCGTGTTGAGATTCATTAATCAATCTGTGCCTGTCAAGATGGCTACGAATTGCTTCGGCAATTATTGATTCCATAAATTTTCCCACTATGGAGGTAAGGCTTATTGGTCTATAGTTCGAAGCCAAGGACCTGTCACCTGCCTTGTAAATAGGTATTACATTTGCCATTTTCCACTTATCAGGCACTATGCCAGTTTGTAGTGATATGTTAAAAAGATTAGCCAAAGGTACGCTAAGTTCATCTTTACATTCCTTTAACACCCTTGCAAACAGTTCATCAGGGCCTGGGGATTTGTTAGCTTTTAGTTTCTCTATTTGTCTGAGGACCATGTCACTAGTTACCGCAATCGTACATAGTTTATTATCATCCTGTTCTACATAATCTATTATTTCAGGAATATCGCTAGTATTTTCCTGGGTGAAAACTGAGAGGAAGTAGGTATTTAGAATTTCACACACATACTTATCAATGTCAGTGACCTGACCAGTTACTCTTAAGTGGGCCAATCTTGTCCCTAATCTTACTTCTGTATACCTGAAAGAACCCTTTTGGGTTAGTCTTTGAATCCCTTGCGACCTTAGCCTCATAATCCCTTTTTGCTTTTCTTATTCCTTTCTTTATTTCTCTTTAATTGAATATATTGATTTCTTAACTGCCCATCCCCTCTTTTGATACGCCTATATATGCCTCTCTTTTGACCAATGAGATGTTTAAATCTATTGTTCATCCATTTGGGATCATTTTTGTTAGATCTAATTTCCCTACTCGGAACAAAAGTTGTCTGGGCAGCTAGAACTGTGCTCTGAAAAACGTCATGTTGGGAACCAAGATCACCTACCTGACCCATAGTCAGGACATCCCAATTTAGCCCACCCAGGTAATTTTTCAGTCCCATGAAGTTGGCCAAGTGAAAATTCTGGGACAGAGATTTGATTGCAGTTATCTGGGTAATTCCATGATATATTGAAACTAAGTGATTTGTGATCACTTTCCCCAAGCTCATCATTAACCTCAAGATTATTAATTAGTGAATCTTTGTTGGCAAGAACCAAGTCAAGCAGATTGTTTCCTCTAGTTGGTTCTGTCACAAACTGTTCTAAAAAGCAATCCTGAACCATATCAAGAAAGTCACTAGACTCAAGATTTCCTGTCATATTGTTCTAATCAATTTGTCTAAAGTTAAAATCTCCCATTATCACAACATTTTCATATCTAGATGCCTTATGACTTTTGTCCCATAACAGCTTGCTGCACTCCCTGTCAAAGTTTGGGGGCCTATAAATCACACCCAAAATTAATTTGTCATGTCCCTTGAGAAACTGTAGCCAAACAGATTCTGTGTTAGATGTTTCTAATTTCATATCATGTCTAAGACAATAATTTAAATTATCTCTGACGTACATCACCACACCACCACCCTTCCTGTTGACCCTATCAGTGTGGAATAGTTTATATGTTGCATTCAGAAGGCATTTCTCTATCTTTCAGGTTGAACCAGGTCTCTGTTATACCAATAATATCTATATTACCTACACTTACAAGTAATCTTAGCTCATCTATCTTATTTCTTAGACTCCTACTATTTGTATAGTAAACCTTAAGGGAGCTAGTCACTCGTTGCCCTCTACTATCTCTTTGTTGATCAATTGATTTACCATTACTAGTAACTTTATTTTGAATCCTTCCATCCTTTTCCTAACTTTATTACCTTCATTACAGCGGCTTTCCTTTCTCTCCTTCCTATCTTCTGTTTTCTTTTCTTCTTACCTGTCTACCTGTCTTTGTTTCTTCCATGTTTTACTTCTTCCTGTCTTTCAAATCTTCCAAACTTTCTTACTTTCTTCCTACGTTAATTCTATTGTTTTTTTCTTTGCTTCCTTCCTTTCTTTTGGTTTTATTCATTTTTATTTCTTTTGTATCATTTTCTTCTTTTTTTTTTTATTTTTTTCTACATTTTTCTATCTTCCCTTTCTTCTTCTGTTATTTTCCCTAATATGTCTATTTTTTCTTCATAAATGTTTGATCACTTATTTCTGTCCTTTATTTCTTTACACTTTTTTAAACAGGAGTTTCACAAGGTTAAGGATTCCAAGCTTTATTTACAAGCTAAGAACTGTTACCTATATCAGCTTATTTTAAAGCTTTTTTATTATGGAACATACAAATGGGGAACTGGATGAGGTTGGAACCATCTGTGGGCCAGCTATTTCATTTGGTTATGTAACTCTATATCATTGATGTCATTATGCTGTACGAACATGTTCTAGATGAGTCATCCTGGGAATAAATGATCTCAGATGAATTGATGTTCTGGAGAAGTATATAGTCAGGGTGTAGCTGCTGTTTGCTGCCCGTCTTGTTGTGTAGAAGCTCACTTCTCACTGCTTCGGAGTGGAACCAAGTGTTGTACTCTGACAATATTATCCTTGTACATAACAGTTAGGCCGTCGACATCACTCCAATGTTGAAGGCTCTGCTGAAATGACAGATCTGTCCATACCGGGTCCAAACGAGAGATGAGTCACCTTGCTCTGTTCTCTATTCTGCCAGGAAGTCACACATGAGACGAGGGGAGGGGTATCTTTCCTCAGTCAGGCTGAGGTACTAATCACCTCAAAAACTACTAGTACAAGGTTGATGGGCTGGTTACATCGTCATTGTTACCACGCCTGCTGCCTCGGTAGTTGAAGCAGCTTACTATGTAGGCGAAACTTTTCAATCGACAATAAAGATACGCAACTGCTTCACATGTGAGTCAACAATAAAGATACCCAAGTGTTGGACATGTGAGTCAACAATAAAGATACCCAGGTGTTGAGCATGTGAGTCAATAAAGATACCCAACTGCTGCACATGTGAGTCAACAATATAGACCCAAGTGTTGAACAAGTCTTGCTTTTTAACTCACAGGTGGAAATACAAACACACATGCAGTCTAATGTGATCCTTTATTGACAACGTTTCGCCCACGCAGTGTAGACAACCTGTACTGTCTGCACAGACAGCCTATGCTGTCTGCCAGTTTAGTTCATATTTCGCGCCACTCAAGTGCTGCCCTCTGGGGCTGTCCAGGTCTGTGGGAAGCTGGTCCCACACACAAACTCTGGCGACACCCTTCACTCAGTCAAGAAGTGTCCACTTCTCTCTGGATGGCCCCTCCCGGGCCATGGGCACAACACATAAGCCTGTGTACCCACCACGACTTAACAATAAAGTAAGAAGCCTCCGAAGACGTCTATCATTAACCACTCGCTTTCAGCCCTACCAAACAAACTCGTTATAGATGGTGGGAAGCGGTGGTCGCAGCAGTTGTGTTTGCCCGGAGAGAGGAAGGAAGGAATGAAGTCATCTTCACTTCATCATCCCATGCAAGAAGCATCCGTCTTTCAACGAGTTATCCTGATGTCGTGTCTGCACGTTTGAGCATCCAGACAAAGGTACAAGCAGGATCCAGCCGAAAATTGCCGAATTTCTTCGAGAATTGTTAGTGGTGTCCCAGCGACCCCACGCTACAGCATCCCACGCTGTTTCTCAAGTCACATGTTCAGCGTCACTTGTATGTTGCTGTTGTTGTTCAGCTCAGCACAGCTGTTTCAGCAAGCCAGAGGTGAGTTTTGTGGTGATTTCTGCGTCCAGTGTGAGCTTCTCGTGTTTGTGGGAGGAGGAGGAGGAGGACGAGGAGGAGGAAGAAGTGGCCGTTCCTCACCTTGCCCATGCTCGCCCTACTCACGCTCGCCCATCTACCATACACTCGCCACTGCCCACTCCCTCTGCTGTGTTTTCTGCTGTTTTCCGTGTGAATTAATTGCCAGAGCTGTGTATCCGAGTGCCCGAGGCCACTCGAAGCCACGTGGATCAGCATGCCACATAGATCACGACGCCAAGTGAATCCCGATGCAAAGTTGGGCGTGGGCGATGTCACGAGGATCTACAAGCCACGTGAATTACCAGATGTCCCAGGCCACATGCTGTGGTCTGCTGCCCGACTTCACAACGTCACCGATGCTGCTGCCCGACTTCATGACGTCATGATGTCTGCCTGACGTCACCTCGAGATGTCTGCTGACATCACAGTGCTGCTGATGTCACCTTGTGACGTCACGCCTGACATCACATGATGTCACAGTGTTTCTAGTAATTATTTCAGTATTGTCGAGAAGATTGAGAGAAGATATATGTCATGTGTTAATTCCTCTCAGTCAGTGTTCTCACCTGTTAGTGTAAGGCATGTACCGTGGGTGTGTGTAGTTTCCGTGTGTCCAGCGAGGTCTGAGCCAGACCTAAGTAGCACCACTGTGCTAAGTCACCCGATGTGACCAGTGCGTTTGACAGCTGTTATCAGTCAGCTCTGAGCCCGAGCCCATTTGTACAGAAAGCTCTTATGCTCGTCATGTGTGATGTTCTGCAGAATCGTACTTGCTACGATTCCCATCGAGATTTGTTTCACTTCACCTCCAGCCCTTCAGAATGCAGTTATATGTAGAGAAACAAGTCTGGGGACGCTTAGACTAACCTCTGCTATAACTCCAACTGCCGAGAGAATGACACTCGTCAAGCCTCAGTTTAAGCCCTGTCGGCAGGCACTGTGTCAGCCTCGTGTCACAAGCTTCAGTGAGCAGCCTGCACAAAGATGTCACTTTGACTGCTAGCTCTCTCACTGCAGTCTGGTGTATGACGTTACGACTCCCAGATGTTTCGCCCAGTCGTCTCTGCCACGACTCGCTCCACAACTCGCTCCACGCTCGCCGGCAGTGACAGCCCAGCGACGGTACCAGTCGAGAAGTGTCCTCCTGAGTCGCTTGCCAGAAGTCCTGCCCAGTTGCCAAGTTTTGTCGACGCCTCACTCGAGGGCACCAGCATGTCGTGCACCAGGTTGAGTGAAAACCTGCAGTGACTCCTACGATGACTGCTTCACCATTCCAGAGGAGACCGTAACCTGTTACGTCACAGCTCAGCCGCAGCAATGTCTCCTGTGTTGCAGTATCTGTCCAGATGCAGGAAGGCGTGCAGTGATGCCCATCGACGTTCACTGCCTTTGACCATGATGTTTAGCACACCCCACATGTTTTTTTTCTTCCCTCCCTGTAGGAAGTTTTTTTTTTCCATGTCCATATGTATATATATGTTTTTTTAATTTGTGCCCTGTGCCTATGAGAGAGAGACAGTTTCTTTTACCACCAGTATTGTCGCGTCGGGACGATGCGCGGTAGGTGGCAGAGCGTATGTAGACAGCCTGTACTGTCTGCACAGACAGGCTATGCTGTCTGCCAGCTTAGTTCATATTTTGCGCCACTCAAGTGCTGCCCTCTGGGCCTGTCCAGGTCTGTGGGAAGCTGGTCCCCCACACTCTCACTCTGGCGACACCCTTCACTCAGTCAAGAAGTGTCCACTTCTCTCTGGATGGCCCCTCCCGGGCCATGGGCACAACACACAAGCCTGTGTACCCACCACGACTTAATAATAAAGTAAGAAGCCTCCGAAGATGTTTATCATTTACTCCCCGCTACCAGAACACCAAACAAACTGGTTATAGCAGTGGGCTTTATCAAGTCACAAACTTGTGTACCTGGGTGAAATATACGCGAGTATATACGTGGGTCAGGTGGAGAAAGCTGCATGTGACACTCTTCCAAGTAGAGTGATAATCTAAAAACTTGGGTAGCTTTTAAAAATATACCAAGAGACCTGCAGTGTTCCTCCATTCCTCTGTTCTTGTGTGGGATAGCGATGAAGAAGCCGTTGTTCTGGTTGAAGTTGTTGGATATACAGATAAGTGATGAATCCAGGATTCTTCGGTATTGAGTGTTGTCTTCTGTGGCGATAAGTCTTGGGTTTCTGTAGTTGATTAAATGGTTGTGTGAATCTGTGTTGAACACAGGCATTCCTTGGATCGTCAGATCTGCCTGTGTACTGGTGTTCTGAAATATGTGTTTGGAGATCTCTGGATGCTGCAGTCATTACAAGGGATTGTGTATATCCCTGCAGAGGATGGAAGCTTGTCCTGTCTATTACTGGTAATATCCTTGATGGTGGTGGATGTGGAGGTAGATCCTTGGAATGAGGTTTTGGAAAAGATGTTGGAAACGTGTTTGGCAATGGAGTTGGTGGGGAGGACTATGTATCTCTTCTCGGCAGTGTCTTCCCTGGGTGTGTTGAAGATGTTTAATGTCCGTCGTCTGCAGTCTCTGATGAAGTGACGAGGATAGTGAAGTTTGGAAAATACTTGTTCAATTATAGTGCATTCTTCCTCAAGGAACTCATTGCTGGGTGTCACGTTCTCAGTAAAGGATCACATTATACTACATAGGCGTTCATATTTCCATTGTGTCGGTATTTTATACCATTTCCAACTCACAGGTATTCCATAACATTTCCAAGAAGCAGGTTGGAACACCAGCAACATACTAGGTGGTATCCCACACACTCGTAACTGTTGACCACGATGACATAGGTATTGAAACAATGATATTTACGTAATCCATTGTTAGTTAGAGGCCTTAAACTCTCCACAGGTCACAACTTTCTCAAGCCTCGGGCACAGTCAGGGTTTTTATGTCTACCACGTATCAGTGGAATAAGTAAAAATGTTTTGTTTCACTACTTAGATATGATCACAGTGCAGGGTTGCTTGTGTTGGAATGTCACTTGTCTAACCTGGTACTTAGGTATGATCACAGTGCAGGGTTGCTGGTGTTGGAATGTCACTTGTCTAACCTGGTACTTAGATATGATCACAGTGCAGGGTTGCTGGTGTTGGAATGTCACTTGTCTAACCTGGTACTTAGGTATGATCACAGTGCAGGGTTGCTTGTGTTGGAATGTCACTTGTCTAACCTGGTACTTAGGTATGATCACAGTGCAGGGTTGCTGGTGTTGGAATGTCACTTGTCTAACCTGGTACTTAGATATGATCACAGTGCAGGGTTGCTGGTGTTGGAATGTCACTTGTCTAACCTGGTACTTAGGTATGATCACAGTGCAGGGTTGCTTGTGTTGGAATGTCACTTGTCTAACCTGGTACTTAGGTATGATCACAGTGCAGGGTTGCTGGTGTGGGAATGTCACTTGTCTAACCTGGTACTTAGGTATGATCACAGTGCAGGGTTGCTGGTGTGGGAATGTCACTTGTCTAACCTGGTACTTAGGTATGATCACAGTGCAGGGTTGCTGGTGTTGGAATGTCACTTGTCTAACCTGGTACTTAGGTATGATCACAGTGCAGGGTTGCTGGTGTTGGAATGTCACTTGTCTAACCTGGTACTTAGATATGATCACAGTGCAGGGTTGCTGGTGTTGGAATGTCACTTGTCTAACCTGGTACTTAGGTATGATCACAGTGCAGGGTTGCTGGTGTGGGAATGTCACTTGTCTAACCTGGTACTTAGGTATGATCACAGTGCAGGGTTGCTGGTGTTGGAATGTCACTTGTCTAACCTGGTACTTAGGTATGATCACAGTGCAGGGTTGCTGGTGTGGGAATGTCACTTGTCTAACCTGGTACTTAGGTATGATCACAGTGCAGGGTTGCTGGTGTTGGAATGTCACTTGTCTAACCTGGTACTTAGGTATGATCACAGTGCAGGGTTGCTGGTGTTGGAATGTCACTTGTCTAACCTGGTACTTAGATATGATCACAGTGCAGGGTTGCTGGTGTTGGAATGTCACTTGTCTAACCTGGTACTTAGGTATGATCACAGTGCAGGGTTGCTGGTGTTGGAATGTCACTTGTCTAACCTGGTACTTAGGTATGATCACAGTGCAGGGTTGCTGGTGTTGGAATGTCACTTGTCTAACCTGGTACTTAGGTATGATCACAGTGCAGGGTTGCTGGTGTTGGAATGTCACTTGTCTAACCTGGTACTTAGGTATGATCACAGTGCAGGGTTGCTGGTGTTGGAATGTCACTTGTCTAACCTGGTACTTAGGTATGATCACAGTGCAGGGTTGCTGGTGTTGGAATGTCACTTGTCTAACCTGGTACTTAGATATGATCACAGTGCAGGGTTGCTGGTGTTGGAATGTCACTTGTCTAACCTGGTACTTAGGTATGATCACAGTGCAGGGTTGCTGGTGTTGGAATGTCACTTGTCTAACCTGGTACTTAGGTATGATCACAGTGCAGGGTTGCTGGTGTTGGAATGTCACTTGTCTAACCTGGTACTTAGGTATGATCACAGTGCAGGGTCACTTGTCTTGTGTTGGAATGTCACTTGTCTAACCTGGTACTTAGGTATGATTGCAGGGTTGCTGGTGTTGGAATGTCACTTGTCTAACCTGGTACTTAGGTATGATCACAGTGCAGGGTTGCTGGTGTTGGAATGTCACTTGTCTAACCTGGTACTTAGGTATGATCACAGTGCAGGGTTGCTGGTGTTGGAATGTCACTTGTCTAACCTGGTACTTAGGTATGATCACAGTGCAGGGTTGCTGGTGTTGGAATGTCACTTGTCTAACCTGGTACTTAGGTATGATCACAGTGCAGGGTTGCTGGTGTTGGAATGTCACTTGTCTAACCTGGTACTTAGGTATGATCACAGTGCAGGGTTGCTGGTGTTGGAATGTCACTTGTCTAACCTGGTACTTAGGTATGATCACAGTGCAGGGTTGCTGGTGTTGGAATGTCACTTGTCTAACCTGGTACTTAGGTATGATCACAGTGCAGGGTTGCTGGTGTTGGAATGTCACTTGTCTAACCTGGTACTTAGGTATGATCACAGTGCAGGGTTGCTGGTGTTGGAATGTCACTTGTCTAACCTGGTACTTAGATATGATCACAGTGCAGGGTTGCTTGTGTTGGAATGTCACTTGTCTAACCTGGTACTTAGGTATGATCACAGTGCAGGGTTGCTGGTGTTGGAATGTCACTTGTCTAACCTGGTACTTAGGTATGATCACAGTGCAGGGTTGCTGGTGTTGGAATGTCACTTGTCTAACCTGGTACTTAGGTATGATCACAGTGCAGGGTTGCTGGTGTTGGAATGTCACTTGTCTAACCTGGTACTTAGGTATGATCACAGTGCAGGGTTGCTGGTGTTGGAATGTCACTTGTCTAACCTGGTACTTAGGTATGATCACAGTGCAGGGTTGCTTGTGTTGGAATGTCACTTGTCTAACCTGGTACTTAGGTATGATCACAGTGCAGGGTTGCTGGTGTTGGAATGTCACTTGTCTAACCTGGTACTTAGGTATGATCACAGTGCAGGGTTGCTGGTGTTGGAATGTCACTTGTCTAACCTGGTACTTAGGTATGATCACAGTGCAGGGTTGCTGGTGTTGGAATGTCACTTGTCTAACCTGGTACTTAGGTATGATCACAGTGCAGGGTTGCTGGTGTTGGAATGTCACTTGTCTAACCTGGTACTTAGGTATGATCACAGTGCAGGGTTGCTGGTGTTGGAATGTCACTTGTCTAACCTGGTACTTAGGTATGATCACAGTGCAGGGTTGCTGGTGTTGGAATGTCACTTGTCTAACCTGGTACTTAGGTATGATCACAGTGCAGGGTTGCTGGTGTTGGAATGTCACTTGTCTAACCTGGTACTTAGGTATGATCACAGTGCAGGGTTGCTGGTGTTGGAATGTCACTTGTCTAACCTGGTACTTAGGTATGATCACAGTGCAGGGTTGCTGGTGTTGGAATGTCACTTGTCTAACCTGGTACTTAGGTATGATCACAGTGCAGGGTTGCTGGTGTTGGAATGTCACTTGTCTAACCTGGTACTTAGGTATGATCACAGTGCAGGGTTGCTGGTGTTGGAATGTCACTTGTCTAACCTGGTACTTAGGTATGATCACAGTGCAGGGTTGCTGGTGTTGGAATGTCACTTGTCTAACCTGGTACTTAGGTATGATCACAGTGCAGGGTTGCTGGTGTTGGAATGTCACTTGTCTAACCTGGTACTTAGGTATGATCACAGTGCAGGGTTGCTGGTGTTGGAATGTCACTTGTCTAACCTGGTACTTAGGTATGATCACAGTGCAGGGTTGCTTGTGTTGGAATGTCACTTGTCTAACCTGGTACTTAGGTATGATCACAGTGCAGGGTTGCTGGTGTTGGAATGTCACTTGTCTAACCTGGTACTTAGGTATGATCACAGTGCAGGGTTGCTGGTGTTGGAATGTCACTTGTCTAACCTGGTACTTAGGTATGATCACAGTGCAGGGTTGCTGGTGTGGGAATGTCACTTGTCTAACCTGGTACTTGGGTATGATCACAGTGCAGGGTTGCTTGTGTTGGAATGTCACTTGTCTAACCTGGTACTTAGGTATGATCACAGTGCAGGGTTGCTGATGTGGGAATGTCACTTGTCTAACCTGGTACTTGGGTATGATCACAGTGCAGGGTTGCTGGTGTGGGAATGTCACTTGTCTAACCTGAGTTGAACCCACATTGCGCTTTATTTACATCATTTGTTAATGTTCACGAAGTGTGAAATTTCAATTTAGAAAGTAAACATGTGAGGCAGCAGAAGGAGTGATCCACAATGTTCATTGTGTTCCTTGCTGTAATGTGCAAACTATCAAGACATCTTGAACTGTGTCTGAATTCTCAGTGATGTAAAAGGCTCTTACGACCAGAAATTCATTGACAGATTCATTGACAGGTCTCGTGTGTGCCAGTCATAACCAGTTGATCCAACTGTCCCTGTACTTCCCTGTCTGCCAGTCATAACCAGTTGATCCAACTGTCCCTGTACTTCCCTGTCTGCCAGTCATAACCAGTTGATCCAACTGTCCCTGTACTTCCCTGTCTGCCAGTCATAACCAGTTGATCCAACTGTCCCTGTACTTCCCTGTCTGCCAGTCATAACCAGTTGATCCAACCTGTACGTCCCTGTCTGCCAGTCATAACCAGTTGATCCAACTGTCCCTGTACTTCCCTGTCTGCCAGTCATAACCCGTTGATCCAACTCTGTCCCTGTACTTCCCTGTCTGCCAGTCATAACCAGTTGATCCAACTGTCCCTGTACTTCCCTGTCTGCCAGTCATAACCAGTTGATCCAACTGTCCCTGTACTTCCCTGTCTGCCAGTCATAACCAGTTGATCCAACTGTCCCTGTACTTCCCTGTCTGCCAGTCATAACCAGTTGATCCAACTCTGTCCCTGTATTTCCCTGTCTGCCAGTCATAACCAGTTGATCCAACTCTGTCCCTGTACTTCCCTGTCTGCCAGTCATAACCCGTTGATCCAACTCTGCCCCTGTCCTTCCCTGTCTGCCAGTCATAACCCGTTGATCCAACTCTGTCCTTGTATTTCCCTGTCTGCCATTCATAACCAGTTGATGCAACTCTGTCCCTGTACTTTCCTGTCTGCCAGTCATAACCAGTTGATCCAGTGTCCCTGTACTTCCCTGTCTGCCAGTCATAACCCGTTGATCCAACTGTCCTTGTATTTCCCTGTCTGCCAGTCATAACCAGTTGATCCAACTCTGTCCCTGTACTTCCCTGTCTGCCAGTCATAACCAGTTGATCCAACTGTCCCTGTACTTCCGTGTCTGCCAGTCATAACCAGTTGATCCAACTGTCCCTGTACTTCCCTGTCTGCCAGTCATAACCTGTTGATCCAACTGTTCCTGTACTTCCCTGTCTACCAGTCATAACCCGTTGATCCAACTGTCCCTGTACTTCCCTGTCTGCCAGTCATAACCTGTTGATCCAACTGTTCCTGTACTTCCCTGTCTACCAGTCATAACCCGTTGATCCAACTGTCCCTGTACTTCCCTGTCTGCCAGTCATAACCAGTTGATCCAATGTCCCTGTACTTCCCTGTCTGCCAGTCATAACCCGTTGATCCAACTGTCCCTGTACTTCCCTGTCTGCCAGTCATAACCAGTTGATCCAACTGTCCCTGTACTTCCCTGTCTGCCAGTCATAACCAGTTGATCCAACTGTCCCTGTACTTCCCTGTCTGCCAGTCATAACCAGTTGATCCAACTGTCCCTGTACTTCCCTGTCTGCCAGTCATAACCAGTTGATCCAACTGTCCCTGTACTTCCCTGTCTGCCAGTCATAACCAGTTGATCCAACTGCCCCTGTACTTCCCTGTCTGCCAGTCATAACCAGTTGACCCAACTGTCCCTGTACTTCCAGACTTTCTCAAACTTACATAGAAAAGGAATTACTCATCTTGTTCCATTATATTTCTACTGAGAGTAACTTGCTGTATCTTCACCATCTGTTTCAGTTGTTCCATAAACTGAAAACTTCCAGTCACTTTGAAACTACTTAAGAAATCCCACTTAACTGAACATCACTCACTCACGTCTAAGTATTATTACTTTAAACCTTACTGTTGTTCTTTTACATTTAAAAACTCCAGCTTAATAACCCATGTCTAGTGGCTTTATTTTGTGCATAACAATACTTTATTAAATGTAAACTACATTACCTCTATACTGCAGAAAATAATAATTATTATTAACTAAAAGACGAGTCATTTGTTGGGTGCGCGCCATTGTCTTGCCTGGTGACATAATAATATTTCCACAAGTACATGTATAAGATATACAGACCATAGCTGACATCAATGATATACTACTGTATAGAAAGCCCCTTGTTATGCAGAGCATTTAGGGCAAATTAGGTAAATTTTGTCCCTGGATGCGACCCAAACCAATCGACTAACACCCAGGTACTTATTTTACTGCTAGGTGAACAGGGAAAACAAGTGTCTTAAGGAAACACGTCCTAATGTTTCCACCCCTACCTGGGATCAAACTACGGACCTCAGTGTGTGTGATCCGAGTCCGCTAGCATCCCAGCTACGGGACACCTATTACGACAACTGAACCATCACAGTCGAAGATAAATTAACTACGATCTAACTATGATCTAAGTCTTCTGGTGGACAAATGAAAGTAACATGACGGTGAACTGCGACAAATGCAACTGCTGAAATGTGAAAGAAAAGGTTTATGAAGTAGAGGATACAGTACTTCAGCAGGTCACCTCGCCTCAGAAAAGGCCAGGAAAATGGGACCGTTTGAATTAAGAAAAGTTTAACAAGAGAAGCCACACTGGTGATACTGTTGAATTCATTTGTGCTCACACGTCAAGACGAGTGTTGTGCTTATAATTCCATACAAGACAGGAGAGATATCACAACTGTTTATGGAGTTTGCTGCCAGCATAGTTAATGAAAACTAAACTGCTGGGAACGCCTCACACTACTTGAAAGGAGAGACATACTTTATATACATGAAACATACTTGAGGGTAAGTAAGTTTATTCAGGTATACACAAATAGTTACATAGAATTATCATACATAGCAGCATATGTGTAGAGAACCTGGGATAACACAAAAAAGTCAGACAGTGACTTATTTCCATTAGTGTCCTTTTACCTTATTATTATAATATAAAGGTTATAATATTTTCTTATTATTCTACAATGAAGATAACATCTTATTATCATACTAAACAGACTATCTACTACACGAGGGTCATTAAGACTATCTACAATACGAGGGTCATTACTAGGAATAAGGTAAAATTTACATTGTTAGCTAAAAAATAGAAAATCATTCCCCTCCCTTTCTGTAGCTACATTCATCAGACGCCTTTTGGCACTCTTCTTGAACTGGTTCATGCTATGACTGGCTTTGACATGTGCAGGCAGTCTGTTCCATTCCTTTATTGCTGTACAATAAAAGGTGTTTGACGCCTGGCCAATGACTGTGGCTACTACAAAGTTGTGCTCTCTCCCCCTAGTACTATGATTGCTTTGGTTCCCAACCTTGACAAAATTGACAGCAAGATATTCTGGACACTGTTTGTGAGCAATTTAATAAACATGATTTAGCTTCATTTGTTTTACCCTGTCTTCAACATTCAGCATATCCAACTGCTGTAATTCATCCTGGCCTACATGTTCTCTTGGTCCCAGCCCCAGGATGACTCTTACGATTTTGTTCTGGGTGATCTGCAGTCTATCTTTCAGTTTTTTTGTCAAGGCAGAGTACCACGAAGAGCAAGCGTAATCCATATGGCATTGTATAAGGGCTAGACATAGGGTCCTGCGAGCCTCAGTAGGTAGACACTGTGCTTGTCTATACAGGAACTTCAGTCTGGCATTCGCTTTCTTTACTACACTGTTCCCTATCAATTCTCCTGACATGCATGGGTCAAAGGGGATTCCCAGATATTTTACTGATAACAAACCTCGTAGATAAACCTCGTAGATAGCAAACCTCGTAGATAGCAAACCTCGTAGATAGCAAACCTCGTAGATAACAAACCTCGTAGATAACAAACCTCAGATAACAAACCTCGGATAACAAACCTCGTAGATAACAAACCTCAGATAAACCACGTAGATAACAAACCTCAGATAACAAACCTCGTAGATAAACCTCGTAGTTAACAAACCTCAGATAAATCTCGTAGATAACAAACCTCAGATAAACCTCAGATAACAAACCTCGTAGATAAACCTCAGATAACAAACCTCGTAGATAAACCTCGGATAACAAACCTCGTAGATAACAAACCTCAGATAAACCACGTAGATAAACCTCGTAGATAACAAACCTCAGATAACAAACCTCAGATAACAAACCTCGTAGATAAACCTCGTAGTTAAACCTCAGATAAATCTCGTAGATAACAAACCTCGTAGATAAACCTCAGATAACAAACCTCGTAGATAAACCTCAGATAACAAACCTCGTAGATAAACCTCAGATAACAAACCTCGTAGATAAACCTCAGATAACAAACCTCGTAGATAAACCTCAGATAACAAACCTCGTAGATAAACCTCAGATAACAAACCTCGTAGATAACATACCTCTTAGATAAACCTCGTAGATAACAAACCTCAGATAACAAACCTCGTAGATAACAAACCTGACTCGCCAAATCGTAATGGCACGATTGCAAACAAACCATACCACGGGCGGGATTGAACCCGCGGTCAGAGAGTCTCAAAACTCCAGTGGCTAACGCGACGGTCTGGAGTTTTGAGACTCTCGGACCGCGGGTTCAATCCCGCCCGTGGTATGGATAACAAACCTCGTAGATAACAAACCTCGTAGATAAACCTCAGATAACAAACCTCGTAGATAACAAACCTCTTACATAAACCTCTTAAATGACAAGCCTCTTAGATAGCAAACCTGGTAGATAAGCCTCGTAGATAGCAAACCTTGTAGATGGCAAACCTGGTAGATAAGCCTCGTAGATAGCAAACCTTGTAGATGGCAAACCTGGTAGATAAGAAACATGATAGATAGCAAACATGATACAGACGGGAATACGAAGTGATTTCGTGTAGAGTTGAGGAAGTGAAGTGAACACTGGCAGGAGACATTGTAGAGTGGTAACTGTGCATTGAACGGTCGTCACGACTTGACAGGGTGACCAAATAGTCAAGCGTCAGTACTCCCGTGGAATGTTTTGATACACCGTCTATACTGATTTGTCATCTGTGCGTCACTATCAGGAACGGGCACTTAAATGTAATTTTGCTTGTACCGCTGGAGGAGGAGGGAGGGGGCACAATGGGGAAGGGAATCACACGAAGGTCTCAACTTTGAAGACAGGAAGTTACCGAAACTGCAATTGAATGCGGATGTCTGACACAGTGGAGGGAGGCAGACCAGCGAGTGACAGTATGATGGGCACATGTACCAGTCACCGTCTGCACCTTTGTTGAACCTTCACTTGGAAAAGCATCCGCACTCCAAACACCCAATAAACCACGGAACGGGTGGGGTTTGAACCCATGGTGAGATAGGTTCCCCCCATCTTCTAATAACATGTTCATTTTTCCACTATAATCTACCTTGTCCATAATTACTATCACATTTGCTTTGTTTTGTAAGGTGAAGTCCAGGATCTTTCCTTAATTCATGGTATAACTTAAATCTTTGAGGACAGTTGTGTCTAAGCAAAACTCAGACAATTGTCGTCAAAGATTTGTTAAGTTATACCATGAATTAAGGAAAGATCCTGGACTTCACTTTAGGAAACAAACAAAGCAAATGTGATAGTAATTATAGACAAGGTAGATTATAGTGGAAAAATTAACATGTTATTAGAAGACGAGTGAACTTTGGTGCCACTTAACTCTAGGCCAGTTCTAGGGTTTGTTTACAATCGTGTTATTACGATTTTGTGTCAGTAACGCATAATACATTTTATTCAATATTTAGCTCATGTAAGGTAAATATCGAAATTGAAATTGAAATGTTTATTTGTCTGTAAGGTTTACAATGGGTGGTTTACAATGGGTGGTTTACATATTATAACACAATTACAAAGAAGGCCACTAGCATACCTAGCAAGCCTAGGCATTTCGGGTAGACTAATAATAATTCTTGCTCTATATTACAAATTACAATTGATTAAATGGATTTACAATAGTGAGGTTGTTCAGAACATTTAAGAATATAACAATCTGCAAAATTAGTAACGAGAATGGTTTGGTCTTGGAAGACATTAGGTGGTGGTGTCTCCAGGGGCACGTTGGTATCCTGGGTAATGAAGAGGCATTTGCTGAGACGAAGCTTGAGCAGATGTATGGCTCACATGACCGCATATATTGTTTTACCTCTGGGAAATGGCAGGTCTGGTGGGCCCTATAAACCAACATTAGGTCAGCATTAAGAGACGATTCTAGATTGTGGATAAGGCAGATATATACCTCTTCCATAGCTACTTGCTTGTAGGTGGTGGTACTGCTGCTGTAGGGTATGTCGTGATCATATCTCCCTTTATTCCTCCTCGGTCATGCAAGGCGGGACACTAACGGACAGTTGAAGAATAAGACACTTGTGCAACATTTGGGAATCTTCATTTAGGAAACATATCGCCAGCGAGTGGCTTCTTGTGTGAGACTGACCTTGGACGAACTTAATACTGATGCAGTAAATGGATTTCTCAACCATAATCTTCCCTACATAAGTTTGGCAAATTGTAATGAATTTTTTTATTCAGAAAACACTGGCGTGATCTGTTTATTGTTGCAGCAACATGTGGGAACATAACTATGTTCCTTTCTTCACTCTGACACTCCAAATTCTTAATTCATCTCTCAGATCATTAATTTTGTCAGTGTAAGATATATTCGGTGTTGTCTTGCATGTTGGAATTTACGCTGTTTAAATATTCGAAGATATCCACTAAGTGTATAGGGCAAGGAGGAATAACATCTTATAGGAGTGAGGAAGAGCCAGTTGTGAGTGTGGGGGAAATTTGTGAGGCAGTAGGTAAAATGAAATGGGGTAAGGTAGCTGGGATTGATGGGATAAAGATAGAAATGTTAAAAGCAGGTGGGGATATAGTTTTGGAGTGGTTGGTGCAATTATTTAATAAATGTACGGAAGAGGGTAAGCTACCTAGGGATTGGCAGAGAGCATGCATAGTTCCTTTGTATAAAGGCAAAGGGGACAAAAGAGTGCAAAAATTATAGGGGGATAAGTCTGTTGAGTATACCTGGTAAAGTGTATGGTAGAGTTATTATTGAAAGAATTAAGAGTAAGACGGAGAATGGGATAGCATATGAACAAGGAGGCTTTAGGAAAGGTAGGGGGTGTGTGGACCAGGTGTTTACAGTGAAACATATAAGTGAACAGTATTTAGATAAGGCTGAAGAGGTTTTTGTGGCATTTATGGATTTGGAAAAGGCGTATGACAGGGTGGATATGGGGGCAATGTGGCAGATGTTGCAGGTGTATGGTATAGGAGGAAGGTTACTGAAAGCAGTGAAGAGTTTTTACGAGGTTCAAGTTAGAGAATGTAGAGTTGTGAGGCTCAAGTTAGAGTATGTAGGAAAGAGAGAGATTATTTCCCAGTAAAAGTAGGCCTTGGACAAGGATGTGTGATGTCACCGTGGTTGTTCAATATATTTATAGATGGGGTTGTAAGAGAAGTAAATGCGAGGGTCTTGGCAAGAGGTGTGGAGTTAAAAGATAAAGAATCACACAAAGTGGGAGTTGTCACAGTTGCTCTTTGCTGATGACACTGTGCTCTTGGGTGATTCTGAAAAGAAGTTGCAGAGGTTGGTGGATGAATTTGGTAGGGTATGTAAAAAGAAGAAAATTGAAATTGAATACAGGAAAGAGTAAGGTTATGAGGATAACATAAAGATTAGGTGATGAAAGATTGGATATCAGATTGGAGGGAGAGAGTATGGAGGAGGTGAATGTATTCAGATATTTGGGAGTGGACGTGTCAGCGGATGGGTCTATGAAAGATGAGGTGAATCATAGAATTGATGAGGGGAAAAGGGTGAGTGGTGCACTTAGGAGTCTGTGGAGACAAAGAACTTTGTCTTTGGAGGCAAAGAGGGGAATGTATGAGAGTATAGTTTTACTAAAGCTCTTATATGGGTGTGAAGCATGGGTGATGAATGTTGCAGCGAGGAGAAGGCTGGAGGCAGTGGAGATGTCATGTCTGAGGGCAATGTGTGGTGTGACTATAATGCAGAGAATTCGTAGTTTGGAAGTTAGGAGGAGGTGCGGGATTACCAAAACTGTTGTCCAGAGGGCTGAGGAAGGGTTGTTGAGGTGGTTCGGACATGTAGAGAGAATGGAGCGAAACAGAATAACTTCAAGAGTGTATCAGTCTGTAGTGGAAGGAAGGCGGGGTAGGGGTCGGCCTAGGAAAGATTGGAGGGAGGGGGTAAAGGAGGTTTTGTGTGTGACGGGCTTGGACTTCCAGCAGGCATGCGTGAGCGTGTTTGATAGGAGTGAATGGAGACAAATGGTTTTTAATACTTGACGTGCTGTTGGAGTGTGAGCAAAGTAACATTTATGAAGGGGTTCAGGGAAACCGGCAGGCCGGACTTGAGTCCTGGAGATGGGAAGTACAGTACCTGCACTCTGAAGGAGGGGTGTTAATGTTGCAGTTTAAAAACTGTAGTGTAAAGCACCCTTCTGGCAAGACAGTGATGGAGTGAATGATGGTGAAAGTTTTTCTTTTTAGGGCCATCCTGCCTTGGTGGCCACCCTGCCTTGGTGGCCACCCTGCCTTGGTGGCCACCCTGCCTTGGTGGGAATCGGCCAGTGTGATGATAATAAAAAAAATCCACTAAGTGGATTAATTTTGTTGACCAAGTGTCATCTTTTTCTCTGCTTCACTGCCAAACATTGTTGCTATTATGACACTGTCAGCAGGGAGAGTATCACTGCTTCACTGCCAAACATTGTTGCTATTATGACACTGTCAGCAGGGAGAGTATCACTGCTTCACTGCCAAACATTGTTGCTATTATGACACTGTCAGCAGGGAGAGTATCACTGCTTCACTGCCAAACATTGTTGTTATTATGACATTGTCAGCAGGGAGAGTATCACTGCTTCACTGCCAAACTTTGACACTGTCAGCAGGGAGAGTATCACTGCTTCACTGCCAAACATTATGACACTGTCAGCAGGGAGAGTATCACTGCTTCACTGCCAAACATTGTTGCTATTATGACACTGTCAGCAGGGAGAGTATCACTGCTTCACTGCCAAACATTGTTGTTATTATGACACTGTCAGCAGGGAGAGTATCACTGCTTCACTGCCAAACATTGTTGCTATTATGACACTGTCAGCAGGGAGAGTATCACTGCTTCACTGCCAAACATTGTTGTTATTATGACACTGTCAGCAGGGAGAGTATCACTGCTTCACTGCCAAACATTGTTGTAATTATGACACTGTCAGCAGGGAGAGTATCACTGCTTCACTGCCAAACTTTGACACTGTCAGCAGGGAGAGTATCACTGCTTCACTGCCAAACATTATGACACTGTCAGCAGGGAGAGTATCACTGCTTCACTGCCAAACATTGTTGTTATTATGACACTGTCAGCAGGGAGAGTATCACTGCTTCACTGCCAAACATTGTTATTATGACACTGTCAGCAGGGAGAGTATCACTGCTTCACTGCCAAACATTATGACACTGTCAGCAGGGAGAGTATCACTGCTTCACTGCCAAACATTATGACACTGTCAGCAGGGAGAGTATCACTGCTTCACTGCCAAACATTGTTATTATTATGACACTGTCAGCAGGGAGAGTATCACTGCTTCACTGCCAAACATTGTTATTATGACACTGTCAGCAGGGAGAGTATCACTGCTTCACTGCCAAACATTATGACACTGTCAGCAGGGAGAGTATCACTGCTTCACTGCCAAACATTATGACACTGTCAGCAGGGAGAGTATCACTGCTTCACTGCCAAACATTGTTATTATTATGACACTGTCAGCAGGGAGAGTATCACTGCTTCACTGCCAAACATTGTTATTATGACACTGTCAGCAGGGAGAGAATCACTGCTTCACTGCCAAACATTATGACACTGTCAGCAGGGAGAGTATCACTGCTTCACTGCCAAACATTATGACACTGTCAGCAGGGAGAGTATCACTGCTTCACTGCCAAACATTGTTGTTATTATGACACTGTCAGCAGGGAGAGTATCACTGCTTCACTGCCAAACATTGTTGCTATTATGACACTGTCAGCAGGGAGAGTATCACTGCTTTACTGCCAAACATTGTTGCTATTATGACACTGTCAGCAGGGAGAGTATCACTGCTTCACTGTCAGCAGGGAGAGTATCACTGCTTCACTGCCAGCAGGGAGAGTATCACTGCTTCACTGTCAGCAGGGAGAGTATCACTGCTTCACTGTCAGCAGGGAGAGTATCACTGCTTCACTGCCAAACTTTATGACACTGTCAGCAGGGAGAGTATCACTGCTTCACTGCCAAACTTTATGACACTGTCAGCAGGGAGAGTATCACTGCTTCACTGCCAAACTTTATGACACTGTCAGCAGGGAGAGTATCACTGCTTCACTGTCAGCAGGGAGAGTAAGTATCTTGTGTACTAAGCAGCTGGTCTCTTCAATTTTGTTAAAAACTTTGCTTTAGTAATATCATGTGTGTTATTACTATGATGGAACCTTGTTAGTAAGATCACCACAGATCAGTTGATCACCACAGATCAGTTGATCACCACAGATCAGTTGATCACCACAGATCAGTTGATCACCACAGATCAGTTGATCACCACATATCAGTTGATCACCACATATCAGTTGGTCACCACATATCAGTTGGTCACCACAGATCAGTTGATCACCACAGATCAGTTGGTCACCACAGATCAGTTGGTCACCACAGATCAGTTGGTCACCACAGATCAGTTGGTCACCACAGATCAGTTGGTCACCACAGATCAGTTGGTCACCACAGATCAGTTGATCACCACAGATCAGTTGATCACCACAGATCAGTTGGTCACCACAGATCAGTTGGTCACCACAGATCAGTTGATCACCACAGATCAGTTGGTCACCACAGATCAGTTGATCACCACAGATCAGTTGATCACCACAGATCAGTTGATCACCACAGATCAGTTGATCACCACAGATCAGTTGATCACCACAGATCAGTTGATCACCACAGATCAGTTGGTCACCACAGATCAGTTGGTCACCACAGATCAGTTGGTCACCACAGATCAGTTGGTCACCACAGATCAGTTGGTCACCACAGATCAGTTGGTCACCACAGATCAGTTGGTCACCACAGATCAGTTGGTCACCACAGATCAGTTGGTCACCACAGATCAGTTGGTCACCACAGATCAGTTGATCACCACAGATCAGTTGGTCACCACAGATCAGTTGATCACCACAGATCAGTTGGTCACCACAGATCAGTTGGTCACCACAGATCAGTTGGTCACCACAGATCAGTTGGTCACCACAGATCAGTTGGTCACCACAGATCAGTTGGTCACCACAGATCAGTTGGTCACCACAGATCAGTTGGTCACCACAGATCAGTTGATCACCACAGATCAGTTGATCACCACAGATCAGTTGATCACCACAGATCAGTTGATCACCACAGATCAGTTGATCAATACAGATCAGTTGATCACCACAGATCAGTTGATCACCACAGATCAGTTGATCACCACAGATCAGTTGATCACCACAGATCAGTTGGTCACCACAGATCAGTTGGTCACCACAGATCAGTTGATCACCACAGATCAGTTGATCAACACAGATCAGTTGATCAACACAGATCAGTTGATCAACACAGATCAGTTGATCAACACAGATCAGTTGATCAACACAGATCAGTTGATCACCACAGATCAGTTGATCACCACAGATCAGTTGGTCACCACAGATCAGTTGGTCACCACAGATCAGTTGGTCACCACAGATCAGTTGATCACCACAGATCAGTTGGTCACGACAGATCAGTTGATCACGACAGATCAGTTGATCACGACAGATCAGTTGATCACGACAGATCAGTTGATCACGACAGATCAGTTGATCACGACAGATCAGTTGATCAACACAGATCAGTTGATCACGACAGATCAGTTGATCACCACAGATCAGTAGATCACGACAGATCAGTAGATCACGACAGATCAGTTGATCACGACAGATCAGTTGATCACGACAGATCAGTTGATCACGACAGATCAGTTGATCACGACAGATCAGTTGATCACGACAGATCAGTTGATCACGACAGATCAGTTGGTCACGACAGATCAGTTGGTCACGACAGATCAGTTGGTCACGACAGATCAGTTGATCACCAAACATAATACATTTTGACGTTTATCTTCATATTAATCAGATATTCACTATAATAGTTTATCAGTTAATAAGACCTGCTTGAAGAAACTGAAACTGTAGAGTTTCAGCACTGCTGAGCACTGTTAAACCAGAGTTGTGGCACTGCTGAGCACTGTTAAACCAGAGTTGTGGCACTGCTGAGCACTGTTAAACCAGAGTTGTGGCACTGCTGAGCACTGTTACACCAGAGTTGTGGCACTGCTGAGCACTGTTACACCAGAGTTGTGGCACTGCTGAGCACTGTTACACCAGAGTTGTGGCACTGCTGAGCACTGTTACACCAGAGTTGTGGCACTGCTGAGCACTGTTACACCAGAGTTGTGGCACTGCTGAGCACTGTTACACCAGAGTTGTGGCACTGCTGAGCACTGTTACACCAGAGTTGTGGCACTGCTGAGCACTGTTACACCAGAGTTGTGGCACTGCTGAGCACTGTTACACCAGATTTGTGGCACTGCTGAGCACTGTTACACCAGATTTGTGGCACTGCTGAGCACTGTTACACCAGAGTTGTGGCACTGCTGAGCACTGTTACACCAGAGTTGTGGCACTGCTGAGCACTGTTACACCAGAGTTGTGGCACTGCTGAGCACTGTTACACCAGAGTTGTGGCACTGCTGAGCACTGTTACACCAGAGTTGTGGCACTGCTGAGCACTGTTACACCAGAGTTGTGGCACTGCTGAGCACTGTTACACCAGAGTTGTGGCACTGCTGAGCACTGTTACACCAGAGTTGTGGCACTGCTGAGCACTGTTACACCAGAGTTGTGGCACTGCTGAGCACTGTTACACCAGAGTTGTGGCACTGCTGAGCACTGTTACACCAGAGTTGTGGCACTGCTGAGCACTGTTACACCAGAGTTGTGGCACTGCTGAGCACTGTTACACCAGAGTTGTGGCACTGCTGAGCACTGTTACACCAGAGTTGTGGCACTGCTGAGCACTGTTACACCAGAGTTGTGGCACTGCTGAGCACTGTTACACCAGAGTTGTGGCACTGCTGAGCACTGTTACACCAGAGTTGTGGCACTGCTGAGCACTGTTACACCAGAGTTGTGGCACTGCTGAGCACTGTTACACCAGAGTTGTGGCACTGCTGAGCACTGTTACACCAGAGTTGTGGCACTGCTGAGCACTGTTACACCAGAGTTGTGGCACTGCTGAGCACTGTTACACCAGAGTTGTGGCACTGCTGAGCACTGTTACACCAGAGTTGTGGCACTGCTGAGCACTGTTACACCAGAGTTGTGGCACTGCTGAGCACTGTTACACCAGAGTTGTGGCACTGCTGAGCACTGTTACACCAGAGTTGTGGCACTGCTGAGCACTGTTACACCAGAGTTGTGGCACTGCTGAGCACTGTTACACCAGAGTTGTGGCACTGCTGAGCACTGTTACACCAGAGTTGTGGCACTGCTGAGCACTGTTACACCAGAGTTGTGGCACTGCTGAGCACTGTTACACCAGAGTTGTGGCACTGCTGAGCACTGTTACACCAGAGTTGTGGCACTGCTGAGCACTGTTACACCAGAGTTGTGGCACTGCTGAGCACTGTTACACCAGAGTTGTGGCACTGCTGAGCACTGTTACACCAGAGTTGTGGCACTGCTGAGCACTGTTACACCAGAGTTGTGGCACTGCTGAGCACTGTTACACCAGAGTTGTGGCACTGCTGAGCACTGTTACACCAGAGTTGTGGCACTGCTGAGCACTGTTACACCAGAGTTGTGGCACTGCTGAGCACTGTTACACCAGAGTTGTGGCACTGCTGAGCACTGTTACACCAGAGTTGTGGCACTGCTGAGCACTGTTACACCAGAGTTGTGGCACTGCTGAGCACTGTTACACCAGAGTTGTGGCACTGCTGAGCACTGTTACACCAGAGTTGTGGCACTGCTGAGCACTGTTACACCAGAGTTGTGGCACTGCTGAGCACTGTTACACCAGAGAGTTGTGGCACTGCTGAGCACTGTTACACCAGAGAGTTGTGGCACTGCTGAGCACTGTTACACCAGAGAGTTGTGGCACTGCTGAGCACTGTTACACCAGAGAGTTGTGGCACTGCTGAGCACTGTTACACCAGAGAGTTGTGGCACTGCTGAGCACTGTTACACCAGAGAGTTGTGGCACTGCTGAGCACTGTTACACCAGAGAGTTGTGGCACTGCTGAGCACTGTTACACCAGAGAGTTGTGGCACTGCTGAGCACTGTTACACCAGAGAGTTGTGGCACTGCTGAGCACTGTTACACCAGAGAGTTGTGGCACTGCTGAGCACTGTTACACCAGAGAGTTGTGGCACTGCTGAGCACTGTTACACCAGAGAGTTGTGGCACTGCTGAGCACTGTTACACCAGAGAGTTGTGGCACTGCTGAGCACTGTTACACCAGAGAGTTGTGGCACTCCTGAGCACTGTTACACCAGAGAGTTGTGGCACTCCTGAGCACTGTTACACCAGAGAGTTGTGGCACTCCTGAGCACTGTTACACCAGAGAGTTGTGGCACTCCTGAGCACTGTTACACCAGAGAGTTGTGGCACTCCTGAGCACTCTGTTACACCAGAGAGTTGTGGCACTCCTGAGCACTCTGTTGCACCAGAGAGTTGTGGCACTCCTGAGCACTGTGTTACACCAGAGAGTTGTGGCACTCCTGAGCACTGTTGCACCAGAGAGTTGTGGCACTCCTGAGCACTGTTGCACCAGAGAGTTGTGGCACTCCTGAGCACTCTGTTACACCAGAGAGTTGTGGCACTCCTGAGCACTGTTACACCAGAGAGTTGTGGCACTCCTGAGCACTCTGTTACACCGGAGAGTTGTGGCACTCCTGAGTACTGTCACACCAGGGTGCCGCGGCACCCCTGGGCACTGCCACACCAGGGTGTCGCGGCACCCCTAGGCACTGTCACACCAGGGTGTCGCGGCACCCCTGGGCACTGTCACACCAGGGTGTCGCGGCACCCCTGGGCACTGTCACACCAGGATGTCGCGGCACCCCTGGGCACTGTCACACCAGGGCGTCGCGGCACCCCTGGGCACTGTCACACCAGGGGGTCGCGGCACCCCTGGGCACTGTCACACCAGGGCGTCGCGGCACCCCTGGGCACTGTCACACCAGGGCGTCGCGGCACCCCTGGGCACTGTCACACCAGGGCGTCGCGGCACCCCTGGGCACTGTCACACCAGGGCGTCGCGGCACCCCTGGGCACTGCCACACCCGGGTGCCGCGGCACCCCTGGGCACTGTCACACCAGGGCGTCGCGGCACCCCTGGGCACTGTCACACCAGGGCGTCGCGGCACCCCTGGGCACTGTCACACCAGGGGTGCGGCGGCACCTCTGGGCACTGTCACACCAGGGGTGCGGCGGCACCCCTGGGCACTGTCACACCAGGGGTGCGGCGGCACCCCTGGGCACTGTCACACCAGGGGTGCGGCGGCACCCCTGGGCACTGTCACACCAGGGGTGCGGCGGCACCCCTGGGCACTGTCACACCAGGGGTGCGGCGGCACCCCTGGGCACTGTCACACCAGGGGTGCGGCGGCACCCCTGGGCACTGTCACACCAGGGTGTCGCGGCACCCCTGGGCACTGTCACACCAGGGTGTCGCGGCACCCCTGGGCACTGTCACACCAGGGTGTCGCGGCACCCCTGGGCACTGTCACACCAGGGTGCGGCGGCACCCCTGGGCACTGTCACACCAGGGTGTCGCGGCACCCCTGGGCACTGTCACACCAGGGGTGCGGCGGCACCCCTGGGCACTGTCACACCAGGGTGTCGCGGCACCCCTGGGCACTGTCACACCAGGGTGTCGCGGCACCCCTGGGCACTGTCACACCAGGGTGTCGCGGCACCCCTGGGCACTGTCACACCAGGGGTGCGGCGGCACCCCTGGGCACTGTCACACCAGGGTGTCGCGGCACCCCTGGGCACTGTCACACCAGGGTGTCGCGGGACCCCTGGGCACTGTCACACCAGGGTGTCGCGGCACCCCTGGGCACTGTCACACCAGGGTGTCGCGGCACCCCTGGGCACTGTCACACCAGGGTGTCGCGGCACCCCTGGGCACTGTCACACCAGGGTGTCGCGGCACCCCTGGGCACTGTCACACCAGGGTGTCGCGGCACCCCTGGGGACTGTCACACCAGGGGTGCGGCGGCACCCCTGGGCACTGTCACACCAGGGTGTGGTGGCACCCCTGGGCACTGTCACACCAGGGTGCGGCGGCACCCCTGGGCACTGTCACACCAGGGTGCGGCGGCACCCCTGAGTTGAACTAAGTCATTCACTTGTTTCTTAACATAGTATTAAGGTATGTATATTTAATCAAAAAGATAATTTGGGAGATATTAGTCGCATTAATATTTTTATTAGAGAAAGATTGTATGTTGGTCAGTCAGTCGCTAGTCTTCAGTGGTTGTCTTCAGTGGTTGTCTTCAGTGGTTGTCTTCAGTGGTTGTCTTCAGTGGTTGTCTTCAGTGGTTGTCTTCAGCAGTAGTCTTCAGCAGTAGTCTTCAGCAGTAGTCTTCAGCAGTAATCTTCAGCAGTAGTCTTCAGCAGTAGTCTTCAGCAGTAGTCTTCAGCAGTAGTCTTCAGCAGTAGTCTTCAGCAGTAGTCTTCAGCAGTAGTCTTCAGTAGTAATAGTTGTCTCCGTGCGTGCTGGTGTAACGTAGTGTAATAGCGAGGTATTAGCGTGAAGTGTTAGTTACGCCCACTACACTGATGGTAACCCGTTACTTGTTCTCCCAGCAGCTACCACTAGTTACTGTACCACTACTGTACCTCTCTGTGTATGCTACACTCATGTTGCTGTATGTTGCGCTCGGTGATAGTATATGCACACTCATGTATGTTAGTATATGCCACACTCATGTTCTTGTATACTATACATATTAGTGTAAAGCTATAATCATGTGCCAGTTTAATTCTGTCAGTGGTTCAGCAGCTGTGACTGGCATGATCTTCCAGTTCTAAAACTAAGCTTGTCTGGGTCATGCAGATTATGCTGTTCCATGAAATTTGTAATTTGACATTTCATCACTCAAATATTTTCATAATGTGGGAAGTTAAGGCTACAGACCAGTAGCCCTAACTTCCTGCATCATAGAAATCTTTGAAAGAGTGATGAGACGCCAGATTACAAACTTTATGGAACAACATAATCTGCATGACCCACACAAGAATAGTTTTAGAAAGTGACGATCATACCTGTCACAGCTGCTCAACCACTATGGCAGAATTACTGAGGTGTTGGAAGACAACCGAAGTACATATGTGATATACACAGATTTTGCAAAGGCATTTGACAAATGTAATCATGAGGTCAATGCACACAAAATGAGGAATATAGGCATTACGGGGAAGGTAGGCAGATGGATTTTCAGGTTTCTGACACACGCACATTATAGAGCAAAATCCATTATCAACGGGGGGAAAAAAAAAGCTCCATACCCCAGGGCACTGTCCTGGCACCTCTGCTGTTTCTTATCGTCATAGCAGATATAGATAAAAACATCCGCCAGCATGAAAGTTACCTCGGTAGATGGCACTGAAAAATTGCAGGGTTTTCCAGTGGGCAGTGGAGAACAACATGACGTTCACTGTTAATATCCACATATTTAGGTATAGAAAGAATGATTCAAACGGAACACTGTATACGAAACTCGAGAGGATCGTCAAATAGAACGAAAGGAACACCCCTTTCTTTCGAAGAAAACAATACTAAGGTTGCGACAGCCAGGAAGATGACGTGGAGGGGGGGGGGGAAGGTGGATAATGAGAACTTTCAAAACGAGAGAAATAATGCCAATGGTGACACTTTCTAAATAGCTTGTGCTCCTTGATTTGAAATATTGCTCTGTTTTGACGGCCTTGTTCAAGATAGGAGAGATAAGAGGTGGAACAGATACAGAGATCGTTTACGGCTCACAGAGCCAATAAAACATTAAAACTGCTGGAAACGCCTTAAAATCCTAAATATGTACTCACTGGAGCGGAGGAGAGAGAGTTACATGATAATACATGAATGGAAAGTACTCGAGGGCCTTGTCCCAAATCTGCACACTGCCGTAACATACTGGAGCGAGAGATATGCGAGGAAGTGCAAAATAAGCCCAGTGAAAAGCAGGGATGCAGTGGGCACAATAAGGGAACGCTGTATCAACATCCATTGTTCCAGACTATTCAACATCTTACCAGAAGATATCAGAAACACTGCTGGGACAAATGTAGAAGTCTTCAAGAGGAAACTGAGAATGTATCTTCACCAAGTGTCAGATCAGACAGGCCGGAGCCTGGCTTATGGCCGGGCTCTGGGAGTAGAGAAACCCTGGGAACTCATCAAAGGTATATCAAAAGGTAAAGGTTGTCTTGTCGTGAAACTCTTTCAGAAAGTCTTATGCTCTTTCTAACTTGATCTTCTAATTATTACATCTGATATTGACAAGACATGAATCTTGGTGTTTGATTATTCTTCACAGACAGTTTTTATGGGAGCAACTTTTCTGTCAGCACAAGTGAAGTTGGTCCTCCAGTGAGCTGCAGAAAACATGTTGAATACTGCGACTTTCTAAATGGTCCAAGTCGGACCGAAACGTCGTCGTAAGCTCCACTCTTCTATGTGCGGGTTATTTGAATATTGTTCCAGTCACGGTATTGTGTCATTTTGTTATTTAACAAATTTCATTTGTTCTGCTATATGAATATTGATGACATGGAAATTGGAACAGATTAAAAACCGAAATTACTCGATTCAAGGAGACAGGAATGTAATGAACCATGACAACGATCTCTGAAGATCTGTGGTTCAGAGAAACAAACACACACACACACACACACACACACACACATACACATACACATACACATACACACACGCACGCACGCACACTGTAAATGTTACAACTCTCAAGAAGATTGTAGACTGGGTAACACAAACTTTCGATTTTTGTTAGACAAACATCTCCATAAGCATGCAAAATTGGAGATCTTATAGATACCACAATATCACTGTCTACATTCATTCACTCAGACATGTAAATTGTTCAAAATGCATGCTTAAAATCCTTTATAGTGTGTTCCATGGAGCGTTGGCGGCATAAACACTTCATAATTCACACCTGCAGTCACAGGTAGACACACTTTGAGATAAAACTTATGACTGTCTTAGAGGGTGAGGGTCTTGAACCCGTGACAGGTGAATCTTAAAACTTCTCGGCCTTGGGTTCAAGACCCATCCATTCTGTGATTTATTTGCAATCCTTTTATTGCTGTTTCGTGAGTGACGATGCAAGTTTCTTCTCTTAAGTGCGGGTTATTTGTGGTTTGTTCTAGTCATTGTATTGTGAATTTATTTTTTAATACCTAGAAAACACTGGAGGTACGCCAGGCGCCTTACTATAGTGAAACTCATGACAAAAACTAATTAAAATAAGTTTTCCCAAGAGTGTGTGGAGGTCTTTCATGGGGGTGTTGGATGAGCACAGACCGTCAACCTGGATGATAAGTCAGAAATTTTACCAGGGGCGCAGTGATCTTAGAAACAGTCACCAGGACACACCTTCACATATTTGGAAAACAATTCGTCTCTGATGGTCAGCTGGGTATCCAGGGAGATGAATAAGCAGATGTTACGTCAAAAGGTCACTTGTGTACAATTCAAGACATTAGAGGAATCGTTTCGCCACGAGTAGCTTCTTCAGTCATAATGAGACTGTAGAAGCCACGAGTGACGAAACATTTCCTCTAATAAACGTCCTGAACTGTACACGAGTGTCTTTTTCCACATCTTGTTGGAATCACAATGCCATTTTTTTTAGATGTTGTAAGATCCAGGGAGACTAACTCCGAGAGTAGCCAAACTCTTGAAGCTCTTCAAAGGTATAACCAGAAGATTTAGTAAGTAAGTAATGATAATACCCCCTGCCAGCCTGGTCTGAGGCTGGCAGGGGGTATTATCATTACTGAAATCGTTCACAGGTATAACATGAAGGGCAGGTCCAAACCTGCAACTGCAAGGAAGCACAGTAATGTTGACTTTGGAATAAGTTGGCAGCTGATACTACGTACTTGAACTCTGTACTCTTCGTGTATCCATGGTGAGTACAGTGCCACCCATGATCGTGGGCCTGATCAAGGACCCAGACTGTGGAGTTGCTGGAACACCCTCCAGGTAGACCCAGGTGCCGTGTCTGAGTTTCCTTCAAATGAGTCTCTCCATGTTATGAAAGTAACAAATTTGTAAGTAGTACTGAGGACTGGACCAGTTTTCTTATAACTGCAGGTCGACAGTTATCTTGACTGGAGGTCGACAGTTATCTTGGCTGCAGGTCGACAGTTATCTTGACTGGAGGTCAACAGCTATCTTGACTGGAGGTCAACAGCTATCTTGACTGGAGGTCAACAGCTATCTTGACTGGAGGTCAACAGCTATCTTGACTGGAGGTCAACAGCTATCTTGACTGGAGGTCAACAGCTATCTTGACTGGAGGTCAACAGCTATCTTGACTGGAGGTCAACAGCTATCTTGACTGGAGGTCAACAGCTATCTTGGCTGGAGGTCAACAGCTATCTTGACTGGAGGTCAACAGCTATCTTGACTGGAGGTCAACAGCTATCTTGACTGGAGGTCAACAGCTATCTTGACTGGAGGTCAACAGCTATCTTGACTGGAGGTCAACAGCTATCTTGACTGGAGGTCAACAGCTATCTTGACTGGAGGTCAACAGCTATCTTGACTGGAGGTCAACAGCTATCTTGACTGGAGGTCAGCAGCTATCTTGACTGGAGGTCGACAGCTATCTTGACTGGGGGTCGACAGCTATCTTGACTGCGGGTCGACAGTTATCTTGGCTGGAGGTCGACAGTTATCTTGACTGGAGGTCGACAGTTATCTTGACTGGAGGTCGACAGTTATCTTGACTGGAGGTCGACAGTTATCTTGGCTGCAGGTCGACAGTTATCTTGACTGGAGGTCGACAGTTATCTTGACTGGAGGTCGACAGTTATCTTGACTGGAGGTCAACAGTTATGTATTAGTGGTTCTGGATATTGTTCCCCACAGCTGGGTTACAAACTAAGCTTCCTAGGTTGCAGGTCAACAGTTATGTATTAGTGGTTCTGGATATTGTTCCCCACAGTTGGGTTACAAACTAAGCTTCCTAGGCTGCAGGTCAACAGTTATGTATTAGTGGTTCTGGATATTGTTCCCCACAGCTGGGTTACAAACTAAGCTTCCTAGGTTGCAGGTCAACAGTTATGTATTAGTGGTTCTGGATATTGTTCCCCACAGCTGGGTTACAAACTAAGCTTCCTAGGCTGCAGGTCAACAGTTATGTATTAGTGGTTCTGGATATTGTTCCCCACAGCTGGGTTACAAACTAAGCTTCCTAGGTTGCAAAAGAAACATTAGTGCGTTAACAACTATTAAGGATGATGTAAGAGAGTTAAAATGTATTTATATTTAATACAAGCAGGTGTATGTCACATTTACCTGTCATGTTGCATGTCTTGACATAGTGCTCCTACCTGGGGGGAATTTGGGGGGGGGGTCAGTGACCCCGGGGCACGATCCATAACCAGGCCTCGTGGTGGATCAGGGCCTCATCAACCAGGCTGTTACGCTGCTTTACGTGCGGCCGGTAGTATGAACCACAGCCCGACTGGTCAATTACTGGCTTTAGGTGTCTGTCCAGTTCCTTCTTGAAGACAACTAGAAGGCGAACCATTGAACAAGTTACCATTTCCCATTCAGTTGAGAAAGTGTGCAGTAGATTTATGTGTGGGCAGCCCCAACTGCTACTCTAGTTTTATACAGTAGTAACAACAACACTGCTACCTTGGTGGATACATTATACAGTAGTAACAACAACACTGCTACCTTGGTGGATACATTATACAGTAGTAACAACACTGCTACCTTGGTGGATACATTATACAGCAGTAACAACAACACTGCTATCTTGGTGGATACATTATACAGTAGTAACAACAACACTGCTACCTTGGTGGATACATTATACAGTAGTAACAACACTGCTACCTTGGTGGATACATTATACAGCAGTAACAACACTGCTACCTTGGTGGATACATTATACAGTAGTAACAACAACACTGCTATCTTGGTGGATACATTATACAGCAGTAACAACAACACTGCTATCTTGGTGGATACATTATACAGCAGTAACAACAACACTGCTACCTTGGTGGATACATTATACAGCAGTAACAACACTGCTAGCTTGGTGGATACATTATACAGCAGTAACAACACTGCTAGCTTGGTGGATACATTATACAGCAGTAACAACAACACTGCTACCTTGGTGGATACATTATACAGCAGTAACAACAACACTGCTACCTTGGTGGATACATTATACAGCAGTAACAACAACACTGCTATCTTGGTGGATACATTATACAGCAGTAACAACACTGCTACCTTGGTGGATACATTATACAGTAGTAACAACAACACTGCTACCTTGGTGGATACATTATACAGCAGTAACAACACTGCTACCTTGGTGGATACATTATACAGTAGTAACAACAATGTTAGCTTGCTGGATACATTATACAGCAGTAACAACACTGCTAGCTTGGTGGATACATTATACAGCAGTAACAACAACACTGCTAGCTTGGTGGATACATTATACAGCAGTAACAACAACACTGCTAGCTTGTTGGATACATTATACAGCAGTAACAACACTGTTAGCTTGGTGGATACATTATACAGCAGTAACAACAACACTGCTACCTTGGTGGATACATTATACAGCAGTAACAACACTGCTACCTTGGTGGATACATTATACAGCAGTAACAACACTGCTAGCTTGGTGGATACATTATACAGCAGTAACAACAACACTGCTACCTTGGTGGATACATTATACAGCAGTAACAACAACACTGCTAGCTTGGTGGATACATTATACAGCAGTAACAACAACACTGCTAGCTTGGTGGATACATTATACAGCAGTAACAACAACTGCTAGCTTGGTGGATACATTATACAGCAGTAACAACACTGCTAGCTTGGTGGATACATTATACAGCAGTAACAACACTGCTAGCTTGGTGGATACATTATACAGCAGTAACAACACTGCTAGCTTGGTGGATACATTATACAGCAGTAACAACACTGCTAGCTTGGTGGATACATTATACAGCAGTAACAACACTGCTAGCTTGGTGGATACATTATACAGCAGTAACAACACTGCTAGCTTGGTGGATACATTATACAGCAGTAACAACACTGCTAGCTTGGTGGATACATTATACAGCAGTAACAACAACTGCTAGCTTGGTGGATACATTATACAGCAGTAACAACAACTGCTAGCTTGGTGGATACATTATACAGCAGTAACAACAACACTGCTACCTTGGTGGATACATTATACAGCAGTAACAACACTGCTACCTTGGTGGATACATTATACAGCAGTAACAACAATGCTACCTTGCTGGATACATTATACAGCAGTAACAACACTGCTACCTTGGTGGATACATTATACAGCAGTAACAACACTGCTAGCTTGGTGGATACATTATACAGCAGTAACAACAACACTGCTACCTTGGTGGATACATTATACAGCAGTAACAACACTGCTAGCTTGGTGGATACATTATACAGCAGTAACAACAACACTGCTAGCTTGGTGGATACATTATACAGCAGTAACAACAACACTGCTACCTTGGTGGATACATTATACAGCAGTAACAACACTGCTACCTTGGTGGATACATTATACAGCAGTAACAACACTGCTACCTTGGTGGATACATTATACAGCAGTAACAACACTGCTAGCTTGGTGGATACATTATACAGCAGTAACAACAATGTTAGCTTGGTGGATACATTATACAGCAGTAACAACACTGCTAGCTTGGTGGATACATTATACAGCAGTAACAACAACACTGCTAGCTTGGTGGATACATTATACAGCAGTAACAACAACACTGCTAGCTTGCTGGATACATTATACAGCAGTAACAACAATGTTAGCTTGGTGGATACATTATACAGCAGTAACAACACTGCTAGCTTGGTGGATACATTATACAGCAGTAACAACACTGTTAGCTTGGTGGATACATTATACAGCAGTAACAACACTGCTACCTTGGTGGATACATTATACAGTAGTAACAACAACACTGCTACCTTGGTGGATACATTATACAGTAGTAACAACACTGCTACCTTGGTGGATACATTATACAGCAGTAACAACAACACTGCTACCTTGGTGGATACATTATACAGTAGTAACAACAACACTGCTACCTTGGTGGATACATTATACAGTAGTAACAACACTGCTACCTTGGTGGATACATTATACAGCAGTAAAAACAACACTGCTACCTTGGTGGATACATTATACAGCAGTAACAACACTGCTAGCTTGGTGGATACATTATACAGCAGTAACAACAACACTGCTAGCTTGGTGGATACATTATACAGCAGTAACAACAACACTGCTAGCTTGGTGGATACATTATACAGCAGTAACAACACTGCTAGCTTGGTGGATACATTATACAGCAGTAACAACACTGCTAGCTTGGTGGATACATTATACAGCAGTAACAACAACACTGCTACCTTGGTGGATACATTATACAGCAATAACAACAACATTGCTAGCTTGGTGGATACATTATACAGCAGTAACAACAACACTGCTAGCTTGGTGGATACATTATACAGCAGTAACAACACTGCTACCTTGCTGGATACATTATACAGCAGTAACAACAACACTGCTAGCTTGGTGGATACATTATACAGCAGTAACAACAACACTGCTACCTTGGTGGATACATTATACAGCAGTAACAACAATGTTAGCTTGCTGGATACATTATACAGCAGTAACAACACTGCTAGCTTGGTGGATACATTATACAGCAGTAACAACAACACTGCTAGCTTGGTGGATACATTATACAGCAGTAACAACAACACTGCTAGCTTGTTGGATACATTATACAGCAGTAACAACACTGTTAGCTTGGTGGATACATTATACAGCAGTAACAACAACACTGCTACCTTGGTGGATACATTATACAGCAGTAACAACACTGCTACCTTGGTGGATACATTATACAGCAGTAACAACACTGCTAGCTTGGTGGATACATTATACAGCAGTAACAACAACACTGCTACCTTGGTGGATACATTATACAGCAGTAACAACAACACTGCTAGCTTGGTGGATACATTATACAGCAGTAACAACAACACTGCTAGCTTGGTGGATACATTATACAGCAGTAACAACAACTGCTAGCTTGGTGGATACATTATACAGCAGTAACAACACTGCTAGCTTGGTGGATACATTATACAGCAGTAACAACACTGCTAGCTTGGTGGATACATTATACAGCAGTAACAACACTGCTAGCTTGGTGGATACATTATACAGCAGTAACAACACTGCTAGCTTGGTGGATACATTATACAGCAGTAACAACACTGCTAGCTTGGTGGATACATTATACAGCAGTAACAACACTGCTAGCTTGGTGGATACATTATACAGCAGTAACAACACTGCTAGCTTGGTGGATACATTATACAGCAGTAACAACAACTGCTAGCTTGGTGGATACATTATACAGCAGTAACAACAACTGCTAGCTTGGTGGATACATTATACAGCAGTAACAACAACACTGCTACCTTGGTGGATACATTATACAGCAGTAACAACACTGCTACCTTGGTGGATACATTATACAGCAGTAACAACAATGCTACCTTGCTGGATACATTATACAGCAGTAACAACACTGCTACCTTGGTGGATACATTATACAGCAGTAACAACACTGCTAGCTTGGTGGATACATTATACAGCAGTAACAGCAACACTGCTACCTTGGTGGATACATTATACAGCAGTAACAACACTGCTAGCTTGGTGGATACATTATACAGCAGTAACAACAACACTGCTAGCTTGGTGGATACATTATACAGCAGTAACAACAACACTGCTAGCTTGGTGGATACATTATACAGCAGTAACAACACTGCTACCTTGGTGGATACATTATACAGCAGTAACAACACTGCTAGCTTGGTGGATACATTATACAGCAGTAACAACACTGCTAGCTTGGTGGATACATTATACAGCAGTAACAACAATGTTAGCTTGGTGGATACATTATACAGCAGTAACAACACTGCTAGCTTGGTGGATACATTATACAGCAGTAACAACAACACTGCTAGCTTGGTGGATACATTATACAGCAGTAACAACAACACTGCTAGCTTGCTGGATACATTATACAGCAGTAACAACAATGTTAGCTTGGTGGATACATTATACAGCAGTAACAACACTGCTAGCTTGGTGGATACATTATACAGCAGTAACAACACTGTTAGCTTGGTGGATACATTATACAGCAGTAACAACACTGCTAGCTTGGTGGATACATTATACAGCAGTAACAACACTGTTAGCTTGGTGGATACATTATACAGCAGTAACAACACTGCTAGCTTGCTGGATACATTATACAGCAGTAACAACACTGCTAGCTTGGTGGATACATTATACAGCAGTAACAACACTGTTAGCTTGGTGGATACATTATACAGCAGTAACAACACTGCTAGCTTGCTGGATACATTATACAGCAGTAACAACACTGCTAGCTTGGTGGATACATTATACAGCAGTAACAACACTGCTAGCTTGCTGGATACATTATACAGCAATAACAACACTGCTACCTTGGTGGATACATTATACAGCAGTAACAACACTGCTACCTTGGTGGATACATTATACAGCAGTAACAACACTGTTAGCTTGGTGGATACATTATACAGCAGTAACAACACTGCTAGCTTGGTGGATACATTATACAGCAGTAACAACACTGTTAGCTTGGTGGATACATTATACAGCAGTAACAACACTGCTAGCTTGCTGGATACATTATACAGCAGTAACAACACTGCTAGCTTGCTGGATACATTATACAGCAGTAACAACACTGCTAGCTTGCTGGATACATTATACAGCAGTAACAACAACACTGCTAGCTTGGTGGATACATTATACAGCAGTAACAACACTGCTAGCTTGCTGGATACATTATACAGCAGTAACAACACTGCTAGCTTGGTGGATACATTATACAGCAGTAACAACACTGTTAGCTTGGTGGATACATTATACAGCAGTAACAACACTGCTAGCTTGCTGGATACATTATACAGCAGTAACAACACTGCTAGCTTGCTGGATACATTATACAGCAGTAACAACACTGCTAGCTTGCTGGATACATTATACAGCAGTAACAACAACACTGCTAGCTTGGTGGATACATTATACAGCAGTAACAACACTGCTAGCTTGCTGGATACATTATACAGCAGTAACAACACTGCTAGCTTGCTGGATACATTATACAGCAGTAACAACACTGCTAGCTTGCTGGATACATTATACAGCAGTAACAACACTGCTAGCTTGCTGGATACATTATGAGATCAGTTTATCACTGTTGTGTTCATGGGGTACTTCTCTCGTCTTAATTAAATCATAAGACTTAAAGAATACCGCTGAACGATTTTGGGAATCACTGTCCCTGCAGCCAGGTCTCTCACTAGGCTTCTTGGTTGACAGGTTGATCCACCAAGTTATTGACGCTAGCCACACGCAGTCCATCGTAGGAACCACAGCCCAGTTGATCAGGAATTAACTAAAGTAATTTACAAAGTTTTCTCCTGAAGACATTCAGAGGTTTGGTAATTTCTTTTAGGCATAAAGGGAGGATGTTTTAAAGTCTAGGTCCCCTTACACCTATTGAGTTCTCTCTCTCTCTTAGTGTACCCATCCCTCCCCAGCTTTTCATCGCAAATATTTTGCACCGCTTACGTAGTCTCTTCCTTTCTTATTGAGTAATTTCGTAGCGCAGGTTTGAGACCAATCCCTTCAGAATTCTCCAGGTGTAGACTGATGAACCTTTCTCAGACATTCTGAGGAGTAACGGTCAAGGAACTTAATGTTCCCAGTAGCTCAGATGCCTGACCAAATTTATATGGGTAGTGAAAGTTCTCTGTATGTTTTCCAACTTTTAAATTTCTCCTTCCTTGAAGGGAACTGGTAGTATACAGCGAGAGACTGAAGAGAATCATCATTGTTTGTATATCTCTTTGTTAATGTTCTAGTTATCCAGCCAACCATTTTCCTTGAGGCTGCAATAGTAACATTGTTGCAAGCCTAGAATGTGAGATCCTCTGACATTAGTACTCCCAGGACTCTCACACTGAACCCCTTTATTGTATAATTTAAGTTTGTCTTGTTCTCTCTTTTAGTATTTATTATGTAAGTGTCTTGTACTGTGGTTCAGTATTTATTATGTAAGTGTCTTATACTGTGGCTCAGTATTTATTATGTAAGTGTCTTGTACTGTGGTTCATTATTTATTATGTAAGTGTCTTGTACTGTGGTTCAGTATTTATTATGTAAGTGTCTTGTACTGTGGCTCAGTATTTATTATGTAAGTGTCTTGTACTGTGGCTCAGTATTTATTATGTAAGTGTCTTGTACTGTGGTTCAGTATTTATTATGTAAGTGTCTTGTACTGTGGTTCAGTATTTATTATGTAAGTGTCTTGTACTGTGGTTCAGTATTTATTATGTAAGTGTCTTGTACTGTGGTTCAGTATTTATTATGTAAGTGTCTTGTACTGTGGCTCAGTATTTATTATGTAAGTGTCTTGTACTGTGGCTCAGTATTTATTATGTAAGTGTCTTGTACTGTGGCTCAGTATTTATTATGTAAGTGTCTTGTACTGTGGTTCAGTATTTATTATGTAAGTGTCTTGTACTGTGGTTCAGTATTTATTATGTAAGTGTCTTGTACTGTGGTTCAGTATTTATTATGTAAGTGTCTTGTACTGTGGTTCAGTATTTATTATGTAAGTGTCTTGTACTGTGGTTCAGTATTTATTATGTAAGTGTCTTGTACTGTGGTTCAGTATTTATTATGTAAGTGTCTTGTACTGTGGTTCAGTATTTATTATGTAAGTGTCTTGTACTGTGGTTCAGTATTTATTATGTAAGTGTCTTGTACTGTGGCTCAGTATTTATTATGTAAGTGTCTTGTACTGTGGTTCAGTATTTATTATGTAAGTGTCTTGTACTGTGGTTCAGTATTTATTATGTAAGTGTCTTGTACTGTGGTTCAGTATTTATTATGTAAGTGTCTTGTACTGTGGCTCAGTATTTATTATGTAAGTGTCTTGTACTGTGGCTCAGTATTTATTATGTAAGTGTCTTGTACTGTGGTTCAGTATTTATTATGTAAGTGTCTTGTACTGTGGCTCAGTATTCCTGAAGGAACACCTTAAATTACCTGCCACAATGTATTTTTGTCTTAAGATTTTCGTTTTAGTTTTGGTCATAACACCAAGATTTATCTAGCTGGCTTCAACACTGACAACACTAGAATGTTGTTAGTGGAAGTAGTTCTACAACCACTGACAACACTAGAATGTTGTCAGTGGAAGTAGTTCTACAACCACTGGCAACACTAGAATGTTGTCAGTGGAAGTAGTTCTACAACCACTGGCAACACTAGAATGTTGTCAGTGGAAGTAGTTCTACAACCACTGACAACACTAGAATGTTGCCAGTGGAAGTAGTTCTACAACCACTGGCAACACTAGAATGTTGTCAGTGGAAGTAGTTCTACAACCACTGGCAACACTAGAATGTTGTCAGTGGAAGTAGTTCTACAACCACTGACAACACTAGAATGTTGTCACTGGAAGTAGTTCTACAACCACTGGCAACACTAGAATGTTGTCAGTGGAAGTAGTTCTACAACCACTGACAACACTAGAATGTTGTCAGTGGAAGTAGTTCTACAACCACTGACAACACTAGAATGTTGTCAGTGGAAGTAGTTCTACAACCACTGGCAACACTAGAATGTTGTCAGTGGAAGTAGTTCTACAACCACTGGCAACACTAGAATGTTGTCAGTGGAAGTAGTTCTACAACCACTGGCAACACTAGAATGTTGTCAGTGGAAGTAGTTCTACAACCACTGACAACACTAGAATGTTGTCAGTGGAAGTAGTTCTACAACCACTGGCAACACTAGAATGTTGTCAGTGGAAGTAGTTCTACAACCACTGGCAACACTAGAATGTTGTCAGTGGAAGTAGTTCTACAACCACTGACAACACTAGAATGTTGTCAGTGGAAGTAGTTCTACAACCACTGGCAACACTAGAATGTTGTCAGTGGAAGTAGTTCTACAACCACTGACAACACTAGAATGTTGTCAGTGGAAGTAGTTCTACAACCACTGACAACACTAGAATGTTGTCAGTGGAAGTAGTTCTACAACCACTGACAACACTAGAATGTTGTTAGTGGAAGTAGTTCTACAACCACTGGCAACACTAGAATGTTGTCAGTGGAAGTAGTTCTACAACCACTGGCAACACTAGAATGTTGTCAGTGGAAGTAGTTCTACAACCACTGGCAACACTAGAATGTTGTCAGTGGAAGTAGTTCTACAACCACTGGCAACACTAGAATGTTGTTAGTGGAAGTAGTTCTACAACCACTGGCAACACTAGAATGTTGTCAGTGGAAGTAGTTCTACAACCACTGGCAACACTAGAATGTTGTCAGTGGAAGTAGTTCTACAACCACTGGCAACACTAGAATGTTGTCAGTGGAAGTAGTTCTACAACCACTGGCAACACTAGAATGTTGTCAGTGGAAGTAGTTCTACAACCACTGGCAACACTAGAATGTTGTCACTGGAAGCAGTTCTACAACCACTGGCAACACTAGAATGTTGTCAGTGGAAGTAGTTCTACAACCACTGGCAACACTAGAATGTTGTCAGTGGAAGTAGTTCTACAACCACTGGCAACACTAGAATGTTGTCAGTGGAAGTAGTTCTACAACCACTGGCAACACTAGAATGTTGTCAGTGGAAGTAGTTCTACAACCACTGACAACACTAGAATGTTGTCAGTGGAAGTAGTTCTACAACCACTGACAACACTAGAATGTTGTCAGTGGAAGTAGTTCTACAACCACTGGCAACACTAGAATGTTGTCAGTGGAAGTAGTTCTACAACCACTGGCAACACTAGAATGTTGTTAGTGGAAGTAGTTCTACAACCACTGGCAACACTAGAATGTTGTCAGTGGAAGCAGTTCTACAACCACTGGCAACACTAGAATATTCAGCTTTGTTGTCATATTGTACTTCCTGACCCAGTCTTACCCCTCACGCAACACAGTGCTTACTCAGTCTTACCCCTCACGCAACACAATGTTTACTCAGTCTTACTCCTCACGCAACACAATGTTTACTCAGTCTTACTCCTCACGCAACACAATGTTTACTCAGTCTTAACCCTCACGCAACACAATGTTTACTCAGTCTTAACCCTCACGCAACACAATGTTTACTCAGTCTTAACCCTCACGCAACACAATGTTTACTCAGTCTTACCCCTCACGCAACACAATGTTTACTCAGTCTTACCCCTCACGCAACACAATGTTTACTCAGTCTTACCCCTCACGCAACACAATGTTTACTCAGTCTTAACCCTCACGCAACACAATGTTTACTCAGTCTTACCCCTCACGCAACACAATGTTTACTCAGTCTTAACCCTCACGCAACACAATGTTTACTCAGTCTTACCCCTCACGCAACACAATGTTTACTCAGTCTTAACCCTCACGCAACACAATGTTTACTCAGTCTTAACCCTCACGCAACACAATGTTTACTCAGTCTTAACCCTCACGCAACACAATGTTTACTCAGTCTTACCCCTCACGCAACACAATGTTTACTCAGTCTTACCCCTCACGCAACACAATGTTTACTCAGTCTTACCCCTCACGCAACACAATGTTTACTCAGTCTTACCCCTCACGCAACACAATGTTTACTCAGTCTTACCCCTCACGCAACACAATGTTTACTCAGTCTTACCCCTCACGCAACACAATGTTTACTCAGTCTTACCCCTCACGCAACACAATGTTTACTCAGTCTTAACCCTCACGCAACACAATGTTTACTCAGTCTTACCCCTCACGCAACACAATGTTTACTCAGTCTTACCCCTCACGCAACACAATGTTTACTCAGTCTTAACCCTCACGCAACACAATGTTTACTCAGTCTTACCCCTCACGCAACACAATGTTTACTCAGTCTTAACCCTCACGCAACACAATGTTTACTCAGTCTTACCCCTCACGCAACACAATGTTTACTCAGTCTTACCCCTCACGCAACACAATGTTTACTCAGTCTTAACCCTCACGCAACACAATGTTTACTCAGTCTTAACCCTCACGCAACACAATGTTTACTCAGTCTTACCCCTCACGCAACACAATGTTTACTCAGTCTTACCCCTCACGCAACACAATGTTTACTCAGTCTTACCCCTCACGCAACACAATGTTTACTCAGTCTTACCCCTCACGCAACACAATGTTTACTCAGTCTTAACCCTCACGCAACACAATGTTTACTCAGTCTTACCCCTCACGCAACACAATGTTTACTCAGTCTTACCCCTCACGCAACACAATGTTTACTCAGTCTTACCCCTCACGCAACACAATGTTTACTCAGTCTTACCCCTCACGCAACACAATGTTTACTCAGTCTTAACCCTCACGCAACACAATGTTTACTCAGTCTTACCCCTCACGCAACACAATGTTTACTCAGTCTTACCCCTCACGCAACACAATGTTTACTCAGTCTTACCCCTCACGCAACACAATGTTTACTCAGTCTTACCCCTCACGCAACACAATGTTTACTCAGTCTTACCCCTCACGCAACACAATGTTTACTCAGTCTTACCCTCTCGCAACACAATGTTTACTCAGTCTCACCCCTCACGCAACACAATGTTTACTCAGTCTTACCCCTCACGCAACACAATGTTTTCTCACCCCTCACGCAACAGTGTTTACTCAAGTCTTACTCCTCACACAATGTTTACTCACCCCTCACGCAACACAATGTTTACTCACCCCGTCACACAACACAATGTTTACTCAGTCTTACCCCTCACGCAACACAATGTTTTCTCACCCCTCACGCAACAGTGTTTACTCAGTCTTACCCCTCTCGCAACACAATGTTTACTCACCCCTCACGCAACAATGTTTATTCACCCCTCACACAATGTTTTCTCACCCCTCACGCAACAGTGTTTACTCAGTCTTACTCCTCACACAATGTTTTCTCACCCCTCACGCAACACAATGTTTACTCACCCCTCACGCAACACAATGTTTACTCACCCCTCACACAACACAATGTTTACTCACCCCTCACACAACACAACGTTTACTCACCCCTCACGCAACACAGTTTACTTACCCCTCACGCAACACAATGTTTACTCACCCCTCACGCAACACAATGTTTACTTACCCCTCACGCAACACAATGTTTACTCATCTCTCACGCAACACAATGTTTACTCACCCCTCACGCAACACAATGTTTACTTACCCCTCACGCAACACAATGTTTACTCACCCCTCACGCAACAGTGTTTACTCACCCCTCACGCAAGTGTTTACTCACCCCTCACGCAACACAGTGTTTACTCACCCCTCACGCAACAGTGTTTACTCACGCCTCACGCAACACTTTACTCACCCCTCACGCAACATAATGTTTACTTACCCCTCAGGCAGCACAATGTTTACTTACCCCTCAAGCAACACAGTGTTTACTCACCCCTCACGCAACACAATGTTTACTCACCCCTCACGCAACACAGTACTCACCCCTCACGCAACAGTGTTTACTCACCCCTCACGCAACAGTGTTTACTCACCCCTCACGCAACACAGTGTTTACTCACCCCTCACGCAACAGTGTTTACTCACCCCTCACGCAACACAATGTTTACTTACCTCTCACGCAACACAATGTTTACTTACCCCTCACGCAACACAATGTTTACTTACCCCTCACGCAACACAATGTTTACTCACCCCTCCCGCAAGTGTTTACTCACCCCTCACGCAAGTGTTTACTCACCCCTCACGCAACACAGTGTTTACTCACCCCTCACGCAACAGTGTTTACTCACCCCTCACGCAAGTGTTTACTCACCCCTCACGGAACACAATGTTTACTCACCCCTCACGCAAGTGTTTACTCACCCCTCGCGCAAGTGTTTACTCACCCCTCACGCAACACAGTGTTTACTCACTCCTCACGCAACAGTGTTTACTCACCCCTCACGCAACAGTGTTTACTCACCCCTCACGCAACAGTGTTTACTCACGCAAGTGTTTACTCACCCCTCACGCAACACAATGTTTACTCACCCCTCACGCAACACAATGTTTACTCCCCTCACGCAACACAATGTTTACTCACCTCTCACGCAACACAGTGTTTACTCACCCCTCACGCAACACAATGTTCACTTACCCCTCACGCAGCATAATGTTCACTTACCCCTCACGCAACACAATGTTTACTCACCCCTCACGCAACACAATGTTTACTCACCCCTCACGCAACACAATGTTTACTTACCTCTCACGCAACACATTGTTTACTTACCCCTCACGCAACACAATGTTTACTTACCCCTCACGCAACACAATGTTTACTCACCCCTCCCGCAAGTGTTTACTCACCCCTCACGCAAGTGATTACTCACCCCTCACGCAAGTGTTTACTCACCCCTCATGCAACAGTGTTTACTCACCCCTCATGCAACAGTGTTTACTCACCCCTCATGCAACAGTGTTTACTCACCCCTCACGCAACAGTGTTTACTCACCCCTCACGGAACAATGTTTACTCACCCCTCACGCAACACAGTGTTCACTCACCCCTCGCGCAAGTGTTTACTCACCCCTCACGCAACAGTGTTTACTCACCCCTCACGCAACAGTGTTTACTCACGCAAGTGTTTACTCACCCCTCACGCAACACAATGTTTACTCACCCCTCACGCAACACAATGTTTACTTACCCCTCACGCAACACAATGTTTACTTACCCCTCACGCAACACAATGTTTACTTACCCCTCACGCAACACAATGTTTACTCACCCCTCACGCAACACAATGTTTACTCACCCCTCACGCAACACAGTTTACTCACCCCTCCCGCAAGTGTTTACTCACCCCTCACGCAAGTGTTTACTCACCCCTCACGCAACAGTGTTTACTCACCCCTCACGCAACAGTGCTTACTCACCCCTCACGCAACAGTGTTTACTCACCCCTCACGCAAGTGTTTACTCACGCAACAGTGTTTACTCACCCCTCACGCAACACAATGTTTACTCACCCCTCACGCAACACAGTTTACTTACCCCTCACGCAACACAATGTTTACTTACCCCTCACGCAACACAGTTTACTTACCCCTCACGCAACACAATGTTTACTCACCCCTCACACAACAGTGTTTACTCACCCCTCACGCAACAATGTTTACTCACCCCTCACGCAAGTGTTTACTCACCTCACGCAACACAATGTTTACTCACCCCTCACGCAACAGTGTTTACTCACCTCTCACGCAAGTGTTTACTCACCCCTCACACAACAGTGTTTACTCACCCCTCACGCAACACAATGTTTACTCACCCCTCACGCAAGTGTTTACTCACCTCTCACGCAAGTGTTTACTCACCCCTCACACAACAGTGTTTACTCACCCCTCACGCAACACAATGTTTACTCACCCCTCACGCAACAGTGTTTACTCACCTCTCACGCAAGTGTTTACTCACCCCTCACACAACAGTGTTTACTCACCCCTCACGCAACACAGTGTTTACTCACCCCTCACACAACAGTGTTTACTCACCTCTCACGCAAGTGTTTACTCACCCCTCACACAAGTGTTTACTCACCTCTCACGCAAGTGTTTACTCACCCCTCACACAACAGTGTTTACTCACCCCTCACGCAACACAGTGTTTACTCACCCCTCACACAAGTGTTTACTCACCCCTCACGCAACACAATGTTTACTCACCCCTCACGCAACAGTGTTTACTCACCTCTCACGCAAGTGTTTACTCACCCCTCACACAACAGTGTTTACTCACCCCTCACGCAACAGTGTTTACTCACCTCTCACGCAAGTGTTTACTCACCCCTCACGCAACACAGTGTTTACTCACCCCTCACGCAACAGTGTTTACTCACCTCTCACGCAAGTGTTTACTCACCCCTCACACAACTGTGTTTACTCACCCCTCACACAACAGTGTTTACTCACCTCTCACGCAAGTGTTTACTCACCCCTCACACAGTGTTTACTCACCCCTCACACAACAGTGTTTACTCACCTCTCACGCAAGTGTTTACTCACCCCTCACACAACAGTGTTTACTCACCCCTCACACAACAGTGTTTACTCACCCCTCACACAACAGTGTTTACTCACCTCTCACGCAAGTGTTTACTCACCCCTCACACAACAGTGTTTACTCACCTCTCACGCAAGTGTTTACTCACCCCTCACGCAACACAATGTTTACTCACCCCTCACGCAACACAATGTTTACTTCACAATTTCCTAGCTTGTTTTGCTTCTTATTTGGAAGGTTTTATATTTAGTTTGCCTTCATTTTGACGGTCATTTAAATTCGTTACATTTCGGCATATTTATACGAATAACCCGCACATAGGAGACTGAAACTATGACGACGTTTCGGTCCGACTTGGGCCATTGACTAGTTATCGTGAAAAAATAAACACATGGAGTATAATGTGATCCTTTATTGACAACATTTCGCCCACAGAGTGGAGTTGATCAAGATGGACCTACGTCCGTCTCTAATACAACATTCTCCACCTGACTCTCCACACTGTATATACTCTATCCAGGTGGATCTCTTTGTGACTTGATAAAGTCCACTGTGTGGGCGAAACGTTGTCAAAGATCACAGACTGCATTTGTTTATTTTTCCATCGTTTGTTTTATACCTTTTATCTGCAACTAGTTATCATGCACGATAGCGCTTTATCATCCTTTGTGCATGATGCTGGGAATTTTTACGAGGCGCGTCAATGGAAGACGCAGCGAATTTTCGGGTAGATACAAAATCAGGTGATCTGATGCGTTACAAACAATTTGATGTTCAGTGAGGACAAGTTTCTGTTGCTCCGCTGTGGAAGAAGGTGAGGATGTGTCCTGAACTGGAACACCAGAAGAATCACCCAGAAGAGCGGAAGTTCGATGCAAGTGATGCAGAATCAGAAGCGTTGCTGTTGCTACCGCATGTACGAAAAAGACTGGATAAGTAGAACTTTCAAGACAGTCGCTTCTCTTCAGGCTGGAATACTCTTGTAAACTAACGACTCTTCAACGCAGGCGAGATTGTTCATCTAGAAAACGTAGAGAACTGCCCCTGTACATTCAGACATCTGAACTCCTGGAACGCTGGAAGTCTCTTGTGCTGCACTCATCTCAACGTAGGCGAGAAACTGTGTAATTTACACCGAGAAATTCGTGGAGTGACTGATCCTGAACCTGCGCACTGAAATCACTTCACATGGCAGCAAGAGACTTGGCAGACGATGTAGTGTACTTCAGCAAATGTAGGGTCGCCACGAGCATACTAAAAGATCTATAATTGTCAGAGGTCCTCGACTCTCTTCAACGCCCTCTATACGGCTGTTGGTTACCTGCACCTGGACTACGTGCAGGTAACGTCAACAGCCTGTTGGATCAGGCCAGCACTGGGATACATGTGCAACTCTTGGGTATCTTTATTGAGGAAACGTTTCGCCACACAGTGGCTTCATCAGTCCATACAAAGGAGAATCTTGAAGAATAGGAGGAGAATGAGGTAATCAGTCCCTCAACCTTGAGTCGATGTGGTCAGTCCATCAATCTTGAATAGAATACGGCATACGTGCTGAGAAGGAGCTTATAAACCGTTGGCAGGAGAGGTGCAGCAGTCAGAGGCAGTGTAACACTTGTTCAGTGTTGAAGTAGGTCGTGCCCAAGAATTAGGCAAGCGAAGAATTCCCAAGATTGATGGACTGACCACATCGACTCAAGGTTGAGGGACTGATTACCTCATTCTCCTCCTATTCTTCAAGATTCTCCTTTGTATGGACTGATGAAGCCACTGTGTGGCGAAACGTTTCCTCAATAAAGATACCCACGAGTTGCACATGTGTCTAATTTATCAACATGTCGGTTCTCTGAACCATTCATCTACAGCACTGGGATGCCTGCTGTAGGATCGGGCTGCAGTGACCGTAGGACTCGAGGTAAGGTCAGCATAAGGTAGTGATGGTACCTGAAGGATGCATCCCTGGGTCAGTGCCCCTGCGGCTCAGTTCCAGACCAAGCCTCCTAATAGGCTTAAGACCTGATCAGCTAGGCTGTTACTGCTGGCCATGAGTAGTCCAACTACCAGCCACAGCTTGGCTGTTCAGAAAGTGATTTCCGGAACTTGTCAGGTTTTCTCTTAAAAGACTGAGAAGATTGTTGTTAATTCTCCTGTTGTTAATTCGCCTGCTGCTAATTCTCCTGTTGTTAATTCCCTCGTTGTTAATTCTCCCGTTAATTCCCCTGTTGTTAATTAGCTTACTGTGTAGGTGAAACTACAGCGCATAATAATGTCTGATCATTATTATGGTATTGTTTACTATTATTATATTGACACACACTGCAAGAGTTAATTTATATCCGTTTAAATATTAGCTGCGTCTTGGACGGTCGCCACACTTGACAGAGTCTGGTGTCAGCAGCAGTGTTATGGTGGCTGCGTCTTGGACGGTCGCCACACTTGAGAGAGTCTGGTGTCAGCAGCAGTGTTATGGTGGCTGCGTCTTGGACGGTCGCCACACTTGACAGAGTCTGGTGTCAGCAGCAGTGTTATGGTGGCTGCGTCTTGGACGGTCGCCACACTTGAGAGAGTCTGGTGTCAGCAGCAGTGTTATGGTGGCTGCGTCTTGGACGGTCGCCACACTTGAGAGAGTCTGGTGTCAGTAGCAGTGTTATGGTGGCTGCGTCTTGGACGGTCGCCACACTTGAGAGAGTCTGGTGTCAGCAGCAGTGTTATGGTGGCTGCGTCTTGGACGGTCGCCACACTTGAGAGAGTCTGGTGTCAGTAGCAGTGTTATGGTGGCTGCGTCTTGGACGGTCGCCACACTTGAGAGAGTCTGGTGTCAGCAGCAGTGTTATGGTGGCTGCGTCTTGGACGGTCGCCACACTTGAGAGAGTCTGGTGTCAGCAGCAGTGTTATGGTGGCTGCGTCTTGGACGGTCGCCACGCTTGAGAGAGTCTGGTGTCAGCAGCAGTGTTATGGTGCTATGATTTATGTCCTTGTCTGTTTACCATATAAGAATTACTGCCACTTTTGTAAACTGGGGCAATATGAGTGGTTTTTAATGATCTTGGGATGACGCTTATGTCCAGGCTCCTCAAAAAAAAAAAGTGCTAAAGGCCCGAGATAGTGGTTATTTGGAATTTTTGATGAATATGGAATTGGAAGAGTGTGAGCCTGGAGCAGACTGCATGGTCATGTTGTCGATGGTTTCTTCAAAGTCAACTGGCAAGACGACTCTGAAAAATTGTGAAGTTGGTAATTGTTTTGGGACTTGTTCGTAAACAAAATAGTGCGTTCAGTTTGTAGATTGATGAGTGTTCACTGAACACTGTGATATTGTGAGTGTTCACTGAACATTGTGATATTGTGAGTGTTCACTGAACACTGTGATATTGTGCCTGCCTCGCTCATCATTCTTGAGGGGTTGTGGGTAGTGGTAGTGTTGTCATTGATGGTAGCTCATGTGATGACCTTGTTGATGGTAGTGTTGTCAGTGGTGGCTCATGTGATCTTGTTGATGGTAGTGTTGTCAGTGATGGTAGCTCATGTGATGACCTTGTTGATGGTAGTGTTGTCAGTGGTGGCTCATGTGATCTTGTTGATGGTAGTGTTGTCAGTGATGGTGGCTCATGTGATGACCTTGTTGATGGTAGTGTTGTCAGTGATGGTGGCTCATGTGATGACCTTGTTGATGGTAGTGTTAGTGATGGTAGCTCATGTGATGACCTTGTTGATGGTAGTGTTAGTGATGGTAGCTCATGTGATGACCTTGTTGATGGTAGTGTTGTCAGTGATGGTAGCTCATGTGATCTTGTTGATGGTAGTGTTGTCAGTGATGGTGGCTCATGTGATGACCTTGTTGATGGTAGTGTTGTCAGTGATGGTGGCTCATGTGATGGCCTTGTTGATGGTAGTGTCAGTGATGGTGGCTCATGTGATGACCTTGTTGATGGTAGTGTTGTCAGTGATGGTGGCTCATGTGATGACCTTGTTGATGGTAGTGTTGTCAGTGATGGTGGCTCATGTGATGACCTTGTTGATGGTAGTGTTAGTGATGGTAGCTCATGTGATGACCTTGTTGATGGTAGTGTTAGTGATGGTAGCTCATGTGATGACCTTGTTCATGGTAGTGTTGGCAGTGATGGTGGCTCATGTGATGATCTTGTTGATGGTAGTGTTGTCAGTGATGGTGGCTCATGTGATGACCTTGTTGATGGTAGTGTCAGTGATGGTGGCTCATGTGATCATGGTAGTGTTGTCAGTGATGGTGGCTCATGTGATGACCTTGTTGATGGTAGTGTCAGTGACGGCTCATGTGATGGCCTTGTTGATGGTAGTGTTGTCAGTGATGGTTCATGTGATGGCCTTGTTGATGGTAGTGTTGTCAGTGATGGCTCATGTGATCTTGTTGATGGTAGTGTTGTCAGTGATGGCTCATGTGATGACCTTCATGGTAGTGTTGTCAGTGATGGTGGCTCATGTGATGACCTTGTTGATGGTAGTGTTGTCAGTGATGGTGGCTCATGTGATGATCTTGTTGATGGTAGTGTTGTCAGTGATGGTGGCTCATGTGATGACCTTGTTGATGGTAGTGTTGTCAGTGATGGTGGCTCATGTGATGATCTTGTTGATGGTAGTTTTGTCAGTGGTGGCTCATGTGATCTTGTTGATGGTAGTGTTGTCAGTGACGGCTCATGTGATGGCCTTGATGGTAGTGTTGTCAGTGATGGTGGCTCATGTGATGATCTTGTTGATGGTAGTGTTGTCAGTGATGGTGGCTCATGTGATGACCTTCATGGTAGTGTTGTCAGTGATGGTGGCTCATTTGATGATCTTGTTGATGGTAGTGTTGTCAGTGATGGTTCATGTGATGGCCTTGTTGATGGTAGTGTTGTCAGTGATGGTGGCTCTTGTGATCTTGTTGATGGTAGTGTTGTCAGTGATAGTAACTCATGTGATGGCCATGTTGATGGTAGTGTTGTCAGTGATGGTGTCATGTGGGTTCGATAACGTGGATGGGGTAAAAATACTCACGTAGGCTGGTAGTACGTATAATATATAACGGAAAGTATGGGAAGCGCCAACAGCCGACCTGCCTCTCTCTGCTCCCTATCTTAGACTGACTCACAAGTGCCTACAGGGTGAGGGGTGTTTGAAATCCTGCTATGGTCAGCAACATGAATAACAGTCTGTGATTCACACAGACGGTTGGTAGTGAGTCATCTACTGGTACACTGGTTACTGGTAACTGGTTACTAGGAACTGGTACTACTGGAAATGAATGGTATAAAATACCGACACAATGGCAATATAAACACAAATGCAGTATAATGTGATCCTTTATTGACTACGTTTCGCCCACACAGTGGGCTTTTTCAAGTCACAAACAGAACTACCTGGGGTGAAAGGAACGCGAGTATTTATAGTCCGGCTGAGGTCAGGTGAAGAATGCTGCATCTGATGATGTACCGAGTGGGGTTATAGAGTCTAAAAACTTGGGTAGCTTGGAAAGGAGATTGGATAAGTTAGTGAGCAGACCTTCTACAGTGTTCTTACGTGGGATAGCAATGAAGAAGTTTCTTGGCAAGTGGTTCAGCTATGTTATAGAAGCCACTATTCTGGTTGAAGTTGTCGGATATAGAAATATGTGATGATTCCAGGATTCTTCGGTATTGAGTGTTGTCTTCTGTGGCGATAAGTCTTGAGTTTCTGTAGTTTATCAAGTGGTTGCGTGAATTACGGTGTTGTACGCAGGCATTCCTTGTGTCGTCAGACCTGCTTGCTGCTTGCGTATTGGTGTTCTGAAATACGTGTTTGGAGGTCCCTTGATGTTTCGCCCACGTATAACTTGTTGCAGTCATTACAAGGGATTATGTATACCCCTGCAGAGGATGGAGGCTTGTCCTGCCTACTACTGGTGATGTCCTTGATGGTCGTGGTTGTGGAGGTAGATACTTGGAATGATGTTTTGGCAAAGATGTTGGAAACATGTTTGGCAATGGAGTTGGTGGGAAGGACTATGTATCTCTTCTCGGCAGTGTCTTCTCTGGGTGTGTTGAAGATGTTTAATGCTCGCCGTCTGCAGTCTCTGATGAAGTGAACCACTTGCCAAGAAACTTCTTCATCGCTATCCCACATAAGAACACTGTAGAAGGTCTGCTCACTAACTTATCCAATCTCCTTTCCAAGCTACCCAAGTTTTTAGACTATAACCCCACTCGGTACATCATCAGATGCAGCATTCTTCACCTGACCTCAGCCGGACTATAAATACTCGCGTTCCTTTCACCCCAGGTAGTTCTGTTTGTGACTTGAAAAAGCCCACTGTGTGGGCGAAACGTAGTCAATAAAGGATCACATTATACTGCATTTGTGTTTATATTGCCAACTGGTACTACTACTGAGAGCTCGGCAACGCTAACGTATGTCGTCCCAACATACAACTAATACAAACTAGAGACGGCAGGTGTACGGCTTGGGCTGATTCTATACAATGTCAAAGTACACAACAATTGAACATAACATTCATAAGTAGAATATTGGAATGGAAGCTTACGTAACTGAAACTGTAATGCAATACAAGGTATAATATAGCACAACTCATCGAATGAGACTCAACATTGGGATTACACAATAGAAGTGATAAAAAAAAAATTTGATCGATAGATCTGTATTCATGTGATCTACGGATTCTGAGGAAAAATATATATACAAAAAAAGAAGTGTTTAACAGAAAGGCAGATTCGGTGCACTCAAATCTAGACTGTTAACTCTCAGAATTCGCAGAGAACGTGAACACAAAAAAAAATTCTTGAATACTGATAAGTTGATACTGTAATTGGAAATAAATGGTATAAAATACCGACACAATGGAAATATAAACACACATGCAGTATGTGATCCTTTATTGACTACGTTTTGCCCACACAGTGGGCTTTTTCAAGTCACAAACAGAAAAATCTGGAAATTTCAAAATTGGAGCAGATGTTAGCTTTTCTTTTAGAGTTTGGAATGCTCTTGACGGAAGTTCCAAACAAAAGGAGCATCTTTCTTAAGCAACTCAGAGGAGCAGCTATGGAAGAAAAATTGGCAATGAAAGATCTATAAAAACCTGCAAAGCCCACAAAGGATCTTATGGCATCAGCAGTTTTGGGAGTTGGAAAATTTAGTACTGCAGTTACTTTACTTTGGTCAGTCGTAACCCCTCTAGGAGTGACTACGTGACCAAGAAACTTGATTTCTGATCTGAAAAATTGACATTTAGACAGTTTGATCTTTAAATTGGCTTCTTCAAGCTTACCAAGTACTACATCAAGTCTTTTCAAGTGTGTATCCACGTCTTTAGACATGACGATTACGTCATCTAAGTACACCATAAGTGCAGTACCTATGAGACCTCTAAAGATATTAGTCATGATCCTTGAGAACGTGATAGGGGAGGATCGTAATCCAAATGTCATAGGGAGGAAGTGATAATGAACTGTAGGAGTGGAGAATGCAGTTAGCTCTTGGCTGTCCTCATGAAGATGGACTTGCCAAAACCCTTGTAACAAGTCCAGGGTTGAAAAGACTTTTATCTCCGATGTTAGGTAAAAGATCACCCAGTACAGGGAGTGGGAAGCGATCTGGAATAGTTTTCGCATTTAACTTCCTAAAGCCAATCACTGGGCGCCAAGTACCATCCTTCTTAGGTACTAGGATCAAGGGCGCATTCCAAGGTGAATTGCTAGGTGCAACAACTCCATCATCAAGCATTTGAATGATCAATTCTTCTGCGACAGCAACTTGTGAATGAGGCATTCTGTACGCAGGTATATAGACAGGTCTAGTACCAGGTTCAAGTGGAATACGATGGGACAATAAGTTCGTTATACCCATCTTCTCACCTGCTAAGGCAAAGGCTTTACGACGTTTGTTCAACAGAGTCAACAAACGCTTGACCTCGTCTGGGAAGTCAGTGGAAGCTAAGTCTTTCTCCTCAACTGGTGGAACAGATTGATCCACTAAGTGGATTTGTCAGTGATGGTGGCTCATGTGATGACCTTGTTGATGGTAGTGTTGTCAGTGATGGTGGCTCATGTGATGACCTTGTTGATGGTAGTATTGTCAGTGATGGTGGCTCATGTGATGACCTTGTTGATGGTAGTGTTGTCAGTGATGGTGGCTCATGTGATGACCTTGTTGATGGTAGTGTTGTCAGTGATGGTGGCTCATGTGATGACCTTGTTGATGGTAGTGTTGTCAGTGATGGTGGCTCATGTGATGACCTTGTTGATGGTAGTGTTGTCAGTGATGGTGGCTCATGTGATGACCTTGTTGATGGTAGTGTTGTCAGTGATGGTGGCTCATGTGATGACCTTGTTGATGGTAGTGTTGTCAGTGATGGTGGCTCATGTGATGACCTTGTTGATGGTAGTGTTGTCAGTGATGGTAGTGTTGTCAGTGATGACCTTGTTGATGGTAGTATTGTCAGTGATGGTGGCTTATGTGATGACCTTGTTGATGGTAGTGTTGTCAGTGATGGTAGTGTTGTCAGTGATGACCTTGTTGATGGTAGTATTGTCAGTGATGGTGGCTTATGTGATGACCTTGTTGATGGTAGTGTTGTCAGTGATGGTGGCTCATGTGATGACCTTGTTGATGGTAGTGTTGTCAGTGATGGTGGCTCATGTGATGACCTTGTTGATGGTAGTGTTGTCAGTGATGGTAGCTCATGTGATGACCTTGTTGATGGTAGTGTTGTCAGTGATGGTGGCTCATGTGATGACCTTGTTGATGGTAGTGTTGTCAGTGATGGTGGCTCATGTGATGATCTTGTTGATGGTAGTGTTGTCAGTGATGGTAGCTCATGTGATGACCTTGTTGATGGTAGTGTTGTCAGTGATGGTAGCTCATGTGATGACCTTGTTGATGGTAGTGTTGTCAGTGATGGTAGCTCATGTGATGACCTTGTTGATGGTAGTGTTGTCAGTAGAGCACTAGCTAAACATTACAGACCAGTAGGCCTAACCTCGCACATCATAAAAATCTTTGAAAGAGTGATGAGACGGCAGGTTACAATTTTCATGGAGCAGCACAACCAACATAACCAGAACCAGCATGGTTTTAGAGCAGGACGATCATGTCTGTCACAGCTGCTGAACCATTATGACAGAATTACGGAGACATTGGAAGACGACCAAAACGCACATGTGATTTACACAGATTTTGCAAAGGCGTTTGACAAATGCGATCATGGAGTGATAGCGCACAAAATGAAGGCCATGGGCATTACGGGGAAGGTAGGCAGATGGATTTTGGGGTTCCTAACATACACAACACAAAACGTAGTAGTGAACAGGGCAAGATCCAGCATCAGCGAGGTCAAAAGCTGTTCCTCGAGGCACTGTCCTGGCACCTCTGTTTCTCAGCCTCATAGCAGACAGATAAAAGGGAGAGACGAAGTAATATAAAGTGTAGTGTAGGTTAGGATAGAAGCTTTTGGTCATCTGACCGAGGCCTTCCGCTGGCTTACCCCTCCACCCCTTTAAAAATTATGGTCATAATTATAAGCATTTAGTCCTAGTATAATTATAAATACTGAGATAGTATTATTTGTGTTTACAGAGCACCAGAGTACTTCTCACAGTCCTGGCTGAACAAGATCAAACCTGACGTAGGTGATAACTGGCGTCTTAAGGTGAGTCTGTCTCTCTCTCTCACTTGTCTACAGTCAGTCTTTGTAATTATTGAAGTATCTGTAGCACCTGGTCATTACCTGACAGTTATGTACACTACAGTGTACAACCTGACAGTTATGTACACCACACTGTACAACCTGACAGTTATGTACACTACAGTGTACAACCTGACAGTTATGTACACTACAGTGTACAACCTGACAGTTATGTACACTACAGTGTACAACCTGTCAGTTATGTACACTACAGTGTACAACCTGACAGTTATGTACACTACAGTGTACAACCTGACAGTTATGTACACTACAGTGTACAACCTGACAGTTATGTACACTACAGTGTACAACCTGACAGTTATGTACACTACACGGTACAACCTGACAGTTATGTACACTACACGGTACAACCTGACAGTTATGTACACTACACGGTACAACCTGACAGTTATGTACACCACACTGTACAACCTGACAGTTATGTACACTACAGTGTACAACCTGACAGTTATGTACACTGCACGGTACAACCTGACAGTTATGTACACTACAGTGTACAACCTGACAGTTATGTACACACTGTACAACCTGACAGTTATGTACACTACAGTGTACAACCTGACAGTTATGTACACTGCACGGTACAACCTGACAGTTATGTACACTACAGTGTACAACCTGACAGTTATGTACACACTGTACAACCTGACAGTTATGTACACTACAGTGTACAACCTGACAGTTATGTACACTGCACGGTACAACCTGACAGTTATGTACACTACAGTGTACAACCTGACAGTTATGTACACACTGTACAACCTGACAGTTATGTACACCACACTCTACAACCTGACAGTTATGTACACTACAGTGTACAACCTGACAGTTATGTACACCACACTCTACAACCTGACAGTTATGTACACTACAGTGTACAACCTGACAGTTATGTACACTACAGTGTACAACCTGACAGTTATGTACACTACAGTGTACAACCTGACAGTTATGTACACTACAGTGTACAACCTGACAGTTATGTACACTACAGTGTACAACCTGACAGTTATGTACACTACAGTGTACAACCTGACAGTTATGTACACTACAGTGTACAACCTGACAGTTATGTACACTACAGTGTACAACCTGACAGTTATGTACACTACAGTGTACAACCTGACAGTTATGTACACTACAGTGTACAACCTGACAGTTATGTACACTACAGTGTACAACCTGACAGTTATGTACACTACACTCTACAACCTGACAGTTATGTACACTACACTCTACAACCTGACAGTTATGTACACCACACTCTACAACCTGACAGTTATGTACACTACACTGTACAACCTGACAGTTATGTACACTACACTGTACAACCTGACAGTTATGTACACCACACTCTACAACCTGACAGGTACACCACACTCTACAACCTGACAGGTACACCACACTCTACAACCTGACAGGTACATCACACTCTACAACCTGACAGGTACACCACACTCTACAACCTGACAGGTACACCACACTCTACAACCTGACAGTTACGTACACCACACTCTACAACCTGACAGTTACGTACACCACACTCTACAACCTGACAGTTACGTACACCACACTCTACAACCTGACAGTTACGTACACCACACTCTACAACCTGACAGTTACGTACACCACACTCTACAACCTGACAGTTACGTACACCACACTCTACAACCTGACAGTTACGTACACCACACTCTACAACCTGACAGTTACGTACACCACACTCTACAACCTGACAGTTACGTACACCACACTCTACAACCTGACAGTTACGTACACCACACTCTACAACCTGACAGTTACGTACACCACACTCTACAACCTGACAGGTACACCACACTCTGCAACCTGACAGTTACGTACACCACACTCTACAACCTGACAGTTACGTACACCACACTCTACAACCTGACAGTTACGTACACCACACTCTACAACCTGACAGGTACACCACACTCTGCAACCTGACAGTTACGTACACCACACTCTACAACCTGACAGGTACACCACACTCTGCAACCTGACAGTTACGTACACCACACTCTACAACCTGACAGTTACGTACACCACACTCTGCAACCTGACAGTTACGTACACCACACTCTACAACCTGACAGTTACGTACACCACACTCTACAACCTGACAGGTACACCACACTCTGCAACCTGACAGTTACGTACACCACACTCTACAACCTGACAGTTACGTACACCACACTCTACAACCTGACAGTTACGTACACCACACTCTACAACCTGACAGGTACACCACACTCTGCAACCTGACAGTTACGTACACCACACTCTACAACCTGACAGTTACGTACACCACACTCTACAACCTGACAGGTACACCACACTCTGCAACCTGACAGTTACGTACACCACATTCTACAACCTGACAGTTACGTACACCACACTCTGCAACCTGACAGTTACGTACACCACACTCTACAACCTGACAGTTACGTACACCACACTCTACAACCTGACAGGTACACCACACTCTGCAACCTGACAGTTACGTACACCACACTCTACAACCTGACAGTTACGTACACCACACTCTACAACCTGACAGTTACGTACACCACACTCTACAACCTGACAGTTACGTACACCACACTCTACAACCTGACAGTTACGTACACCACACTCTACAACCTGACAGTTACGTACACCACACTCTGCAACCTGACAGTTACGTACACCACACTCTACCACCTGACAGTTACGTACACCACACTCTACAACCTGACAGTTACGTACACCACACTCTGCAACCTGACAGTTACGTACACCACACTCTGCAACCTGACAGTTACGTACACCACACTCTACAACCTGACAGGTACACCACACTCTACAACCTGACAGTTACGTACACCACACTCTGCAACCTGACAGTTACGTACACCACACTCTACAACCTGACAGGTACACCACACTCTACAACCTGACAGGTACACCACACTCTACAACCTGACAGTTACGTACACCACACTCTGCAACCTGACAGTTACGTACACCACACTCTGCAACCTGACAGTTACGTACACCACACTCTACAACCTGACAGTTACGTACACCACACTCTACAACCTGACAGTTACGTACACCACACTCTACAACCTGACAGTTACGTACACCACACTCTGCAACCTGACAGTTACGTACACCACACTCTACAACCTGACAGTTACGTACACCACACTCTACAACCTGACAGTTACGTACACCACACTCTGCAACCTGACAGTTACGTACACCACACTCTACAACCTGACAGTTACGTACACCACACTCTACAACCTGACAGTTACGTACACCACACTCTACAACCTGACAGTTACGTACACCACACTCTACAACCTGACAGTTACGTACACCACACTCTGCAACCTGACAGTTACGTACACCACACTCTGCAACCTGACAGTTACGTACACCACACTCTACAACCTGACAGTTACGTACACCACACTCTACAACCTGACAGTTATGTACACACTGTACAACCTGACAGCGTACACCACACTCTACAACCTGACAGTTACGTACACCACACTCTGCAACCTGACAGGTACACCACACTCTACAACCTGACAGTTACGTACACCACACTCTGCAACCTGACAGTTACGTACACCACACTCTGCAACCTGACAGTTACGTACACCACACTCTACAACCTGACAGGTACACCACACTCTACAACCTGACAGTTACGTACACCACACTCTGCAACCTGACAGTTACGTACACCACACTCTACAACCTGACAGTTACGTACACCACACTCTACAACCTGACAGGTACACCACACTCTACAACCTGACAGTTACGTACACCACACTCTGCAACCTGACAGTTACGTACACCACACTCTGCAACCTGACAGTTACGTACACCACACTCTACAACCTGACAGTTACGTACACCACACTCTACAACCTGACAGTACACCACACTCTACAACCTGACAGTTACGTACACCACACTCTACAACCTGACAGTTACGTACACCACACTCTGCAACCTGACAGTTACGTACACCACACTCTACAACCTGACAGTTACGTACACCACACTCTACAACCTGACAGTTACGTACACCACACTCTGCAACCTGACAGTTACGTACACCACACTCTACAACCTGACAGTTACGTACACCACACTCTACAACCTGACAGTTACGTACACCACACTCTACAACCTGACAGTTACGTACACCACACTCTACAACCTGACAGTTACGTACACCACACTCTGCAACCTGACAGTTACGTACACCACACTCTGCAACCTGACAGTTACGTACACCACACTCTACAACCTGACAGTTACGTACACCACACTCTACAACCTGACAGTTATGTACACACTGTACAACCTGACAGTTACGTACACCACACTCTACAACCTGACAGTTACGTACACCACACTCTACAACCTGACAGTTACGTACACCACACTCTACAACCTGACAGTTACGTACACCACACTCTGCAACCTGACAGTTACGTACACCACACTCTACAACCTGACAGTTATGTACACCACACTCTACAACCTGACAGTTATGTACACCACACTCTACAACCTGACAGTTATGTACACACTCTACAACCTGACAGTTATGTACACCACACTCTGCAACCTGACAGTTACGTACACCACACTCTACAACCTGACAGTTATGTACACCACACTCTACAACCTGACAGTTATGTACACCACACTCTACAACCTGACAGTTATGTACACCACACTCTGCAACCTGACAGTTATGTACACCACACTCTGCAACCTGACAGTTACGTACACCACACTCTACAACCTGACAGTTATGTACATCACACTCTACAACCTGACAGTTATGTACACCACACTCTACAACCTGACAGTTATGTACACCACACTCTGCAACCTGACAGTTACGTACACCACACTCTACAACCTGACAGTTACGTACACCACACTCTACAACCTGACAGTTACGTACACCACACTCTACAACCTGACAGTTATGTACACCACACTCTACAACCTGACAGTTATGTACACCACACTCTACAACCTGACAGTTATGTACACCACACTCTGCAACCTGACAGTTACGTACACCACACTCTACAACCTGACAGTTATGTACACCACACTCTACAACCTGACAGTTATGTACACACTGTACAACCTGACAGTTATGTACACACTGTACAACCTGACAGTTATGTACACACTGTACAACCTGACAGTTACATCACAGTATACAAGCTGACAGTTACGTCACACTATACAGACTGACAGTTACGTCACACTATACAAGCTGACAGTTACGTCACACTATACAAGCTGACAGTTACGTCACACTATACAGGCTGACAGTTACGTCACACTACAAGTCTTGTCTAAGCAAGGGGCACTATACTGGAAGTGGTTTTTGCCTTTTTTTGGGCATATGAAAATAAATATTTCGAATTCCTTTCAATTTCACTAATCGCTTTTTGCTCCTCTTGTCTCTCCTGGATCCTGTATAAGTCCTTTAACTTTAGTTCAATATTTTCCACTGCACTGGTTAGTGCTTCCTTCCGTGTTTCAGATAATTTGGCGTTCTTGAGGAGCTCAGTGATTCTTCGCCTTCTCTTGTACAGAGAGCATCTCTCTCTCTCCAGTTTACTTCTTCTCTTTTTTCTTAGTGGAATATGTCTTGAACATCAGCTACCAAGAGGTTGATCTTTTCAATGCACCGGTTAGGGTCCATGTAATTTATCTTCCCAACATGTTTCATTTAGGACACAGTTTACCTGGTCACAGTTGTTTTTGTTGAAGTTGAATTTGGTGAAGGTACACTCATGGCTGTGTGCATCTTGGTGATCAGGATCCCTGTGCATGTAAGTCTCGACTTCGATTACGTTATCAGAATTAGTTGTTTTTGATATTGTTATGTTTCTTGTCAGGTCCTCATTATTTGTGAAAATAAGGTCTAGTGTGTTCTCCAGTCTTGTTGGCTCCACTGTCTGTTGGTGGTGTGGTCTGTGGTCGTGGTGGTGTTGTCTGTGGCAGTGTGGGCTGTGGTCGTGGTGGTGTGGGCTGTGGTGGTGTGGGCTGTGGTGTGGTCTGTGGTCGTGGTGGTGTGGTCTGTGGTGCTGTGGTCGTGGTGTGGGCTGTGGTTGTGGTGGTCCTGGTGGTTTGTGGCAGTGTGGGCTGTGGTCGTGGTGGTGTGGGCTGTGGCGGTTTGGGCTGTGGTGGTGTGGGCTGTGGTCGTGGTGGTGTGGGCTGTGGTCGTGGTGTGGGCTGTGGTTGTGGTGGTCTGGGCTGTGGTGGTGGTCCTGGTGGTCTGGGCTGTGATGGTGGTATGGGCTGTTGTAATGGTGGTGTGGGCTGTGAGGGTGGTGGTCTGGGCTGTGATGGTAGTGGTCTGGGCTGTGATGGTAGTGGTCTAAGCTGTGATGGTGGTGGTCTGGGCTGTGGTCGTGGTGTGGAGGTCTGGGCTGTGGTCGTGGTGGTCTGGGCTGTGGTCGTGGTGGTCTGGGCTGTGATGGTGGTGGTCAGAGCTGTGATGGTGGTGGTCTGGGCTGTGATGGTGGTCTGAGCTGTGATGGTAGTGGTCTGAGCTGTGATGGTGGTGGTCTGGGCTGTGGTCGTGGTGGTCTGGGCTGTGGTCGTGGTGGTCTGGGCTGTGATGGTGGTGGTCAGAGCTGTGATGGTGGTGGTCTGGGCTGTGATGGTGGTGGTCAGAGCTGTGATGGTGGTGGTCTGGGCTGTGATGGTGGTCTGAGCTGTGATGGTAGTGGTCTGAGCTGTGATGGTAGTGGTCAGAGCTGTGATGGTGGTGGTCTGGGCTGTGGTCGTGGTGGTCTGGGTTGTGATGGTGGTCTGGGCTGTGGTGGTCGTGGTCTGGGCTGTGATGGTAGTGGTCTGGGCTGTGATGGTGGTCTGAGCTGTGATGGTGGTGGTCTGGGCTGTGGTCGTGGTGTGAAGGTGTGGGCTGTGGTCGTGGTGGTCTGGCTGTGGTGGTGGTCCTGGTGGTCTGGGCTGTGATGGTGGTGGTCTGGGTTGTGATGGTGGTCTGGGCTGTGGTGGTCGTGGTCTGGGCTGTGATGGTGGTGGTCTGGGCTGTGGTCCTGGTGGTCTGGGCTGTGATGGTAGTGGTTTGGGCTGTGGTGGTGGTCTGGGCTGTGGTGGTCGTGGTCTGGGCTGTGATGGTAGTGGTCTGGGCTGTGATGGTGGTCTGAGCTGTGATGGTGGTGGTCTGGGCTGTGGTCGTGGTGGTCTGGGCTGTGATGGTAGTGGTCTGAGCTGTGATGGTAGTGGTCTGGGCTGTGATGGTGGTGGTCTGGGCTGTGGTCGTGGTGGTCTGGGCTGTGATGGTGGTGGTCAGAGCTGTGATGGTGTTCTGGGCTGTGGTCGTGGTGATCTGGGCTGTGATGGTAGTTTGGGCCATGATGGTGGTGGTCTGGGCTGTACTCGTGATGGTCTGGACTGTGATGGTAGTTTGGGCCATGATGGTGGTGGTTTGGGCTGTGATGATAGTGGTCTGGGCTGTGATGGTAGTGGTCAGAGCTGTGATGGTGGTGGTCTGGGCTGTGGTCGTGATGGTGTGGGCTTTGGTGGTGTGGGCTGTGGTGGTGGTGTGGGCTGTGGTGTGGTCTGGGCTGTGGTCGTGATGTGGGCTGATGGGGGTGGTAGTGTGGGCTGTGGTGGTGTAGTGGTGGTGGCTGTTGAGGTGTAGTAATGGTGGTGGTGGCTGTGGTGTAGTAGTAGTGGTGGTGTATTAGTAGTGTTGGTTTATTAGTGGTGGTTGTGTAGTTGGGGTGGTAGTGGCTGTGGTGTAGTAGTGGCGGTGGTTGTGTAGTAGTGGCGGTGATGGTGGCTGTGGTGGTGGTAGTGACTGTGGTAGTAGTTGTGGTAGCGGCTTTGATGGCGGCGGTGGTGGTGGTGGTGTAGGCTGTGGTGGTGTAGTAGTGGCGGTGGTGGTGGTCTAGTGGTTCATCAGTGATGTGTCCTTGTGAGGGTCGTCTGCCTTCCTCGTCCCCTACCCTCCCCCTAACTCACTCGTCCTCCTCACTCCTCTCCCCCGTCTATTCACTCCCCCCGGTCTCTCCTCTCCCCTCCCCGGTCTCTCCTCTCCCCTCCCCCTCTCCCTCCCCCCCCCGGTCTCTCCTCTCTCTCCCCCCCCCGGTCTCTCCTCTCTCTCCCCCCCCGGTCTCTCCTCTCTCTCCCCCCCCGGTCTCTCCTCTCTCTCCCCCCCCGGTCTCTCCTCTCCCCCCCCGGTCTCTCCTCCCCCGGTCTCTCCTCTCTCTCCCCCCCGGTCTCTCCTCTCTCCCCCCGGTCTCTCCTCTCCCCCCGGTCTCTCCTCTCCCCCCGGTCTCTCCTCTCCCCCCCGGTCTCTCCTCTCCCTCACTTCCTTCATCTATTCTCTTAATCTTCATACAGGTAAGCTTTCGTTCCCTCTTATTGTATCCCCATTGTGTGTGTGTACTCACCTAATTGTAGTTTCAGGGGTCGATGCTCAGTTCCTGGCCCCGCCTCTTCACTGAACGTTACTAGGCCCTCTCTCTCCCTGCTCCATGAGCTTTATCATACCTCGTCTTAAAGCTATGTATGGTTCCTGCCGCCACTACATCGCTCGCCAGCCTTCCACTTCCTGACCACTCTGTAACTGAAGAAATGCTTCCAAGAGTGACCCCTTGTTTCTGTGTCCCCTCTCTGGAACATCTTGTCTCTGTCTACCTTGTCTATTCCACTCAGTATTTTGTATGTCGTTATCATGTCTCCCCTATCCCTCCTGTCATCCAGTGTCGTCAGGCCGATTTCCCTCAACCTTTCTTCATAGGACATTCCCCTTAGCTCTGGAACTAACCTTGTCGCAAACCTTTGCACTTTCTCTAATTTCTTAACGTGCTTGACCCGGTGCCGGTTCCAAACTGGTGCTGCATACTCCAGTATGGGCCTGACATACACAGTGTACAGCGTCTTGAAAGATTCCTTACTTAGGTATCGGAACGCTAATCTCAGGTTCGCCAGGTGCCCATATGCTGCAGCAGTTATCTGGTTGATGTGTGCTTCCGGAGACGTGCTCAGTGTTATACTCGCGCCAAGATCTTTCTCCTTGAGCGAGGATTGCAGTCGTTGGCCACTTAGCCTATACTCTGCGGTCTTCTTTGCCCTTCTCCGATCTTCATGACTTTGCATTTGGCAGGGTTGAATTCGAGAAGCCAGTTGCTGGACCACATGTCCAGCCTGTCCAGGTCTCTTTGAAGTCCTGCCTGTTCCTCATCTGATTTAATTCTCCTCATTAACTTCACATCATCTGCGAACAGTCTATCCCTTCCATCATGTCATTCACATATACTAAAAATAGCACTGGCCCTAGGACCGACACCTGTGGGACCTCGCTCGTCACAGGTGCCCACTGTGATACCTCATCACATACCATGACTCGTTGTTGCCTCCTTGTCAGGTATTCTCTCGTCCATTGCAGTGCCCTTCCCGATGTACGCTCCTGATTCTCTAGTTTCTGCATTAATCTCTTGTGAGGAATTGTGTCGAAGACCTTCTTGCAGTCCAAGAAGATGCAATCAACCCACCCCTCTTTCTCATCTCTTACTTCTGTTACTTCATCATAAAACTCCAGAAGGTTTGTGACACAGGATTTGCCTTCCATGAAACCGTGCTGGTTGTCATTTATACTCTTGTTCCATTCAGGTGCTCCACCACTCTCCTCCTGATACTTTGCATACCATACACGTCAGTGACACTGGTCTGTAGTTCAGCGCCTCTTTTCTGTCTCCTTTTTTTAAAAATGGGAACTACATTTGCCGTCTTCCATACCTCAGGTAGTTGCCCAGTTTGAAGGGATGTGTTGAAGATTGTGGTTAATGGGACACACAGCATTTCTGCTCCCTCTCTAAGGACCCATAGGGAGATGTCTGGTCCCATTGCCTTTGAGGTATCAAGGTCACTTACCAGCTTCTTCACCTCTTCCTCAGTTCTGTGTATGTCATCGAGCACTTGCTGGTGTATTCCCTGTTGGTGTCCCCCTCTGTCCTGTCTTCCCAGAGTCCTTCCTGTCTCCACTGAGCTCCTCACATACATCTTGATCGTTTCTTGTGAGTTCCCCACCTTCTTTCCTCAGCCTGATCACCTGGTCTTTGACTGTCTTTCTCCTAATGTGGCTATACAGCAGTTTCGGGTCAGACTTGGCTTTCGATGCTATGTCATTTTCGTACTGTCGCTGGGCCTCCCACCTTATCTGTGCATACTCGTTTCTGGCTCTTCGACTGATTTCCTTGTTTTCCTGGGTCCTTTGTCTTCTATACCTCTTCCATTCTCTAATGCACTTAGTTTTTGCCTCCCTACACCTTCGGGTAAACCAAGGACTCACTTTGGTCTTCCCATTGTTTCTGTTGCCCTTGGGAACAACCCTTTCCTCTGCCTCCTTGCATTTTGTTGACACATATTCCATCATTTCGTTTACTGACTTTCCTACCAGTTCTCCGTCCCACTAAACCTCCCGCAGGAAGTTCCTCATACCTGTGTAGTCCCCCCTTTTATAGTTTAGCTTTTACCCTCTCCACTTGCAGATCTACTATGTAATCAAAACTCAGAACCACGTGATCGCTAGCTCCAAGGGGCCTTTCATATGTTATGTCCTCAATGTCTGAAACTGCTCAAGGTGAACACAAGGTCCAGTCTTGCTGGTTCATCCTCCCCTCTCTCTCTGGTTGTGTGTAGGTGTGTGTGTGTAGGTGTGTGTGTGTAGGTGTGTGTGTGTAGGTGTGTGTGTGTAGGTGTGTGTGTGTATTCACCTAGTTGTACTCAGTTGTGGTTGCAGGGGTTGAGTCATAGTTCTTGGTCCCGCCTCTTCACTGGCCACTACTGGGGTCACACTCCCTGCACCATTAGCTTTATCATACCTCTGCTTAAAGCTATGAATGGATCCTGCCTCCACTACATCACTTCCCAAACTATTCCACTTCCTGACTACTCTGTGACTGAAGAAATACTTCCTAATTTCCTTGTGATTCATCTGCGACCCCCTTGTTGCTGTGTCCCATCTCTGGAACATTGTCTCTGTCCACCTTGTCAGTTCCTCTTAGTATTTTATATGTTATCATGTTTCCCCTCTCTCTCCTGTCCTCTAGTGTCGTCAGGTCGATTTCCCTTAACCTCTCCTCGTAGGACAGACCTCTTAGCTCTGGGACTAGTCTTGTTGCAAACGTTTGCACTTTCTCTAGTTTCTTTACGTGCTTGGCTAGATCTGGGTTCGACTGGTGCTGCATACTCCAATATGGGCCTAACGTACACGGTGTACAGGGTCCTGAACGATTCCTTATTAAGATGGCGGAATGCTGTTCTGAGGTTTGCTAGGCGCCCATATGCTGCAGCAGTTATTTGGTTGATGTGCACCTCAAGAGATGTGCCTGGTGTTATACTCACCCCGAGATCTTTTCCCTTGAGTGAGGTTTGTAGTCTCTGGCCCCCTAGACTGTACTCCATCTGCGGTCTTCTTTGCCCTTCCCCAATGTTCATGACTTTTGCACTTGGCGGGGTCGAACTCCAGGAGCCATTTGCTGGACCAGATCCCTTTGTAGTCCTGACTGGTCCTCCTCCGACTAAATTCTCCTCATTAATTTGACATCTTCTGTAAAGAGACACGTACGTGTGTGTGCGTGTGCGTGTGCGTGTGCGTGTGCGCTTGCGCTTGTGTTTGTGTCTGTCTTCATGTCCCCCCCAGGTGCAGGCTCATTAGTTCAGTAATTCTTCCTCCCATTCCGTCTCGACCACCTCCAGAGTTAGTTTTGACTAAGACTAATAATGTAAATGATCACATCTTAACGAGTCCATCATTATTTTGTGTAGTATCCTTGTCTTACGTATACATCATAATGATTGATAAAATCGTAAAGGCATTTTGGTAAAGTTGTGAAGGACAGAGAAACAAGAGAGAGGACTGGCCTGCCAGCCCCGCAAGGTCGCCACACCAACAACAATACTTGGCAGAGCCCAGAACAAAGCTTTTGTATTTACCAGTGCACAGTCAAACCAACAAATTGGTAGTCCATGAAGCAGCACGGGCTCACAACCTCCTTGCTACCTAGCATCTGTGTAGCAGACTTGTGCCTCACACTCGCTCCATGGCTCACTAATATTATCATCTCTTGGCTAGACCTGGAGACCCTCGAACAAAATTACGCACCTTCTGGCCCTTAACCTATTTTCCTCAAGAATATAATTAAATAATTCTCTAGATTTCTGATGGAGTGCAAGCACACTAGAACCATTGCTTGTGTTACTGCTGTGTGCTGGTGACTGTGTAGCTCATATGTGCTCAGGTGCTTGTGTAACTGTGGTGTTTGTGAAGTGTTGCTGTCAGTGGAGCACATTATATATACTCTTGACTTCCCACTCTCAATCCCTCATGTTTTTCATAATTACCGAAGGTGTGCCAGTAGGGATCTCGGGAAAATTATAAGCGGCCTTCTATTGACGCAGGTTATTTGATCTTTTTTCATATTTCTCATGCTACTAGTATTACTAGGAGGTATCCCTTTCATCTTTTCATTTTTCTTTCGTTCATACCAATAGGCTTCATCGGATCGGCTTCAAAATTTCACTGCTGGTGTACTGTAACTAGGACCAAATTCTTGGAACATTCGTCATATACAGGTGACCTGTGACAAAAGTTATTTAACCCATTAATGGAATAGCTTGGATAACTTGCAAAACCTGAGTAGTGTTGCAAACTTTCAAAAAAGTGCCGGTTAATACGACGACAGTGAGAGTATTGGTGCAGATCTGACCATTTTATGTGTGGAATGGTCTGACATTTTTATTACCAATAAATCATGTTAAATATTGTTTACGTCTTTTGAAGAGCTTCAGTGTTTGATGGTTGATGCAGCTGAGGGCCACGATAATATCTGTTAAGTTTTGTTAACGTGAAAGTAGATTTTGTGAATTAGTACAATAAAAAAAAAACTTTGAATTATAATCTGTGCCATAACTGGATCACTTTCAGACTTTGCTGGCTGTCTAAGTTCCAGTTTTCCAATTTTGTTGAATAGTGATATTCATTTATATTTAATAACTAAAGAATCTTTCTGATTGCCTTCACAATGTTAGTGATAATTTCTTCTGTAAGAATTATGATGCCTCCATAAGCCTTTCTTATACTTTTGAGGGGTTTTGATTTTTTTTTACTCTCGGAGCCCGGCCTTGGGTCAGGCTTGTTTGGTACTTGGCTGGTCAACCAGGCTGTTGCTGTTAGTAACACACTGGCCCACATCCATCACAGCCTGGTAGATTTGGCACTTGGTGGAGATACGTGTCCGGTTTCTGCCTGAAGACTCTTATACTTGTCCCAGCAGTGTTTCTGATGCCTTCTTGTAAGATGTGTAAGATGTTAAACAGTTTGGAGCCACGGATGTTGATGCAGTGTTCTCCTATTGTGCTCACTGCACCCCTGCTTTTCAAAGTGTCACTTTTGGCATTCTTTCCCTTGTTTTGAAAGTTCTTATTATCCACCCCATCATCATCCAGGCTGTCGTGACCTTGAGCCTGGCCCATGACCAGGCTTAAGCTGTCATAATTATTACCAAGTATTTCACTTGTTCCTTTCGTTCTATATGACGATCCTGTTAAGTTTTGTGTAGTGTTCCTTTTAAGTTCCTTCTTTCTGTACCTAAGCAGTTGGAACTTAACCACCATTGAACGTCATGTTGTTCTCCATTGCCCACTGGAAAAAACTGTTTATATCTTCCTGTCATTTTTCAGTGTCTTCTACCAAAGTGACTTTCATGCTTATTTTAGTGGCATCTGCAAATGATAAAAAACTGTGACGAGTGTTTTTATTTGTCTACTCTGAGGATGAGAAAGAGCAGGGGTGCCAGGACAGTGCCTTGGATCACTGACCTTCTTACCTCACTCATGCTGGATTTTGCTCTGTTTGATACTGTTTCTTGATATTTTACCGAAATTGTTAAAAAAAAAAAAACGGGATCGTTGGACTCTGATCAATTACTGGAGAAGATCTTTCTTGATCGGCTTCAGACTTTCACTGTAGCGGGTTTTATTAAACGACAACTTGGTGCTCATTTTGGAGCTGTGTAAATTTTAATTTTCCACTTCAAGTACATTGTTTTCCGTGTAATAACTAGCTTGAATGAACACTCTAATACAGTCACTTTATTAAGCTTCTGCCGAGCTGAATGCGCAACCCTAACTCTCCTTGGCTTCAGAAAGGAAAAAATGTAAATTGGTGTCATGCCTGTGCACTCTGCCCTGACTCCTGGGACTCTATATTCGTCAAGAACTGCAAGAAACCACAACCTGTGTCTTGAATATTCTATGCAGGAGGAAGCTGGACACAGCAATCATCCCCCACATGATAAAAACCACAGGGCAGCATGGGTCCAGAGCAGGTCTCTCCTGAGGCTGCTGTTCCTTCACTGGACTGAGTGCGTGCGGTCAGCAGTACCAGCCTGGTTATTCAGGCCTTGCTCGTCTATGAGGTCTGGTCTGGGAGCGAGCCGAGGGGGGCGGCGACCCCCGGTATCAACTCCAGGTAGGGGCTATTAATAATCTGGTTGCTGACCACCACTCCAACACGATTAGAATAACTTTCCTGGTCAAGGACTGAGCCGCGGGGGCGTTGACCCCCGGAATACCCTCCAGATATACTCCAGGTAGAATACAATGGAGAGAAAAGTAAGTACCCAGGAAGTTTAAAAAGCCATTTTAATTTTGCAGTAAGTAAATTCAGTTCACTGGAGTCACGTATGAGATGACTACCCAGAGGCCATCACAACGTGACGCACTGATCATGTCTTTGATGTGACGATACTTATATCATCTGCTACATTCAACCTGTTTCAGACTTGTTTTTTATAGTCAACAACATTGAAAACCCAACTTCAGGAAATTAGTGGGTTGTGGCAGGAGAAACTGGTTGCAGACCATCTTGCAAGACACCACGTCCTGCAATCATTCAACAACAGCATCCTCATCAATTCTCTCTCCACAACTTTTTATATTTTTCCATGTGATTCAAGTCACTTTTTGGTGTATCAGGCACTGATGCAGCCCAGGAGACTTATCAAACTGTTACTGCTTCACAAAGTTCCTGAAGAGCGACACGTTGCCACATTAGTTGCACTTGTGTCCTTTTACCTAACAGTGAGAATGCACAGAATCCAGTGACGGTTCTCTGCATTCTGCACATCCCCAATTTTGTCTGACTTACGTCTTCAAATATATTGATAAGAGCAATAGTCCAGTCTAGAGAAAACAAATGACTTAGTGGTTTAAGATGATTCAAGAAGTATCTATGACTTAGTTTACCTGGAGAGAGTTCGGGGGTCAACGCTCCCGTGGCCCGGTCTGTGACCAGGCCTTCTGGTGGATCAGAGCCTGATCAACCAGGCTGTTACTGCTGGCTGCATGCAGCAGTACGAGCCACAGCCTGGCTGGTCAGGTACTGACTTTAGGTGCTTGTCCAGTACCTGCTTGAAGATAGCCACGGGTCTATTGGTAATCCCCCTTATGTATGCTGGGAGGCAGTTGAACAGTCTCGGGCCCCTGACACTTCTTGTGTTGTCTGATAACGTGCTAGTGACGCCCCTGCTTTTCATTGGGGGGATGTTGCACCGTCTGCCGAGTCTTTTGCTTTCGTTGCGAGTGATTTTCGTGTGCAAGTTCGGTACTAGTCCCTCTAGGATTTTCCAGGTGTATATAATCATGTATCTCTCTGTTATATCTTTGAAATTGGTCATCTTGTGTTATTTAAATATTGTAAGAGCATATGTTCATCACTTAATATTATAGCGCGAAAGTCCCCGTTTATAGCTAAAATAGAGACTTTCGGCGTTATATTATTATCTGTTAATATATGAAAAATACCATGGTATTATCACTATTATTATCACTATTATCGTTATTATCACTATTTTGTAATTATCACTATTATTTTACTATTATGGTTAGGTAGGATTTCTTGTGTATATAGAGTTTAAGTCTCAGAACCATCCGGTGAATTGTTCAGTTGTTTATGTCCGGCTGGCTGACGTGGCTCAGCTGATCCAACCTGACGACACGTCAACAGACTGGCAAGTAGTCAGTCTGCTCCCAGCTCTAGCCCTGACAACTGATCGTATATTGGCTCTTAGGGTGTACAGTTGAATGGTTTTGAGAATTGGACTATAGAGCTGACTCAATTTGTTCCTCATTACTTTGAAAGACTCTTTTGATATTTATATTCTTGGTCAGTTCAGTAATCCACAGAGATACTTTACGGCCAGATTCAAAGGTCTTGTTAAATCTTGTACCTTTTGTATTTTGAGTTTACAGTCTTGTTAAGAAAGAGACATAAATATTAATGAGGACTTAGATACAGGAAGAATAATTAAACTTCCTTATTAATATGACATTTCCATGATTTTGAACTAAATGTATATGGTAAATTTATTGTACAAAGTATTAAGTTAAATTAACTACAAAGAGAAGATAAAGTATTGTATTTAAATACTTTAATAAATTTGAATATTATTCTATGGAGTTTCCCAGTTGAAATTATTTCCCCTAGACTCTAAAAGACCTTTAAAGAACTCGGATCCAAAAATCTTCTTGCATAAGAAATAAATGGTAACAGGCCACATTCCGAAGTTCTTTAAAAAAATTCTTATTCGCAACACTCTCCCGCCTGCGTTCCAGGGAGTACAGCTTGAGGAACTTCAAGCGCTCCCAGTAACTGAGGTGTTTTATCTCCGTTATGCGCGCCGTGAAGGTTCTTTGTACATTTTCTAGGTCAGCAATTTCACCTGCCTTGAAAGGTGCTGTTAGTGTGCAGCATTATTCCAGCCTAGATAGAACAAGCGACCTGAAGAGTGTCATCATGGGCTTGGCATCCCTAGTTTTGAAGGTTCTCATTATCCATCCTGTCATTTTTCTAGCAGATGTGACTGATACAATGTTATGGTCCTTGAAGGTGAGATCCTCCGACATGATCACTCCCAGGTCTTTGACGTTAGTTTTTCGTTCTATTTTGTGGAAGGAATTTGTTTTGTACTCTGATGAAGTTTTAATTTCCTCGTGTTTACCATATCGGAGTAATTGAAATTTCTCATCGTTGAACTTCATATTGTTTTCTGCAACCCACTGAAAGATTTGGTTGATGTCCGCCTGGAGCCTTGCAGTGTCTGCAATGGAAGACACTGTCATGCAGATTCGGGTGTCATCTGCAAAGGAAGACACGGTGCTGTGGCTGACATCCTTGTCTATGTCAGATATGAGGATGAGGAACAAGATGGGAGCGAGTACTGTGCCTTGTGGAACAGAGCTTTTCACCGTAGCTGCCTCGGACTTTACTCTGTTGATGACTACTCTGTGTTCTGTTAGTGAGGAAATTATAGATCCATCGACCGACTTTTCCTGTTATTCCTTTAGCACGCATTTTGTGTGCTATTACGCCATGGTCACACTTGTCGAAGGCTTTTGCAAAATCTGTATATATTACATCTGCATTCTTTTTGTCTTCTAGTGCATCTAGGACCTTGTCGTAGTGATCCAGTAGTTGGGGCAGACAGGAGCGACCTGTTCTAAACCCATGTTGTCCTGGTGGTTGCCCTAGTGGTTGCCCTAGTGGTTGCCCTAGTGGTTGCCCTGGAGGTTGTCCTGGTGGTTGTCCTGGTGGTTGCCCTAGTGGTTGCCCTAGTGGTTGTCCTGGTGGTTGCCCTGGTGGTTGCCCTGGTGGTTGTCCTGGTGGTTGCCCTGGTGGTTGTCCTGGTGGTTGTCCTGGTGGTTGTCCTGGTGGTTTAAGATGCTTCAAGAGGTATCTATTTCTTCATGGGGGAAGAAGTTTTGGTAAAGGTTTCTTGCACAGTCATGTTATCTTTACCATTCAATACAGCTAAATGTATTTCAAAACTTTGTTTCATCAGAGCTGAAACATGTTTCATGGCTTCATAATCCATTATTCACTGCTAGGTAAATGTGACGTTTTATTGTAGCAACGTTTCGCTCTTCAGGAGCTTTGTCAAGCTTAACAGCTTAACAAAGCTCCTGGACTGCAACAGTGTCTCAGTGATGCTGGTATAGCAAAATATGAGTTGATTCACGTGCAAAACGAAGGTAGAAAGTTGTAGACGGAGAATTGATGAGGCTGTTGGTGTTGAATGATTGTACAGAGACTGTAGAGACTGTACAGAGACTGTACAGTGACTGTACAGAGACTGATCGTACAAACTGATTGTACAGAGACTGTACAGTGACTGTACAGAGACTGATCGTACAAACTGATTGTACAGAGACTGTACAGTGACTGTACAGAGACTGATCGTACAAACTGATTGTACAGAGACTGTACAGTGACTGTACAGAGACTGATCGTACAAACTGATTGTACAGAGACTGTACAGTGACTGTACAGAGACTGGTCGTACAAACTGATTGTACAGAAACTGTACAGAGAACCGTCATTGCTCTTATAAATTTAGTCACGTTTCTTAATTATTGGAAATGCCTCAAGTCCTTTGAAGTGTATTTCCATGAACGTAGATGAGAAAGATACATTGTAATGTACATACGAAAACTGCGAAAGGGACTGGTCCCAAATCTGTACACTGAAATTTGTGCCTATGAGAGCAAGAGGCTTGGTAAGTAAGGTGAATAACCAACAGACCCCTGGCTGTTCTCAAGACGGAACTGGATGGGATTCTCAACTTAATTCATGGTTATCCAAGTTGAGGTGCATTCTTGCTGTTAACAGCCTAACTGATCAGGCTGTCAGAAAGGAGGCGTGGTCCAGGACCACACTGAGGGGTGTGTGGCCGCCAGAATCAACTAGAGGCAACTCATACTTATAAGCCTAATTTCTTAAGCTCACATACAGTGTTCCACAACCTATATACATGTTCATTACTGCGGGCTAACTTTATCTCACATAGAAGAGAGGGGCTTACGACGACGTTTCGGACCAGTGTGACTTTGTAAATGGTCCAAGTCGACCCGAAACGTCGTCGTAAGCTCCTCTCTTCTATGTGCGGGTTATTTGTGTATCGTTCCAGTCACGGTATTGTGCCTTTGTTTGTTATTAACTTTCTCTCTAATGTGGTTGTTGCCCATACCTGTGACTGGGTTCAAGAGTTCTCTTGTGGGTCAGCCTGGGGATCACTTGGCCTTGTCAACCAGGCTGTCACTGCTAGCGGCACGCAGGTGTACAATGATCATAACCTTCCTGCAGGAAGTACGTCACTTTGTTCTTGGAACTCTGTTCCAGTAATATTTGTTCCATCCGCTGGAAACGGGTTGAAGACTCTTGTACCACCTGTGTTGACGCACCGTTTTCTGAGTGTGCTTTTGACACTCCTTATGCATAACTGAGTGCAACGCAGAGTACCAAGCAGGTAAGGAGAACAGAGTGCAATGCAGAGTACCAAGCAGGTAAGGAGAACGGAGAGTGCAATGCAGAGTACCAAGCAGGTAAGGAGAACCGAGAGAGTGCAACGCAAGTACCAAGCAGGTAAGGAGAACCGAGAGAGTGCAACGCAGAGTACCAAGCAGGTAAGGAGAACCGAGAGAGTGCAACGCAGAGTACCAAGCAGGTAAGGAGAACCGAGAGAGTGCAACGCAAGTACCAAGCAGGTAAGGAGAACCGAGAGAGTGCAACGCAGAGTACCAAGCAGGTAAGGAGAACCAAGCAGGTAAGGAGAACCGAGAGAGTGCAACGCAGAGTACCAAGCAGGTAAGGAGAACCGAGAGAGTGCAACGCAGAGTACCAAGCAGGTAAGGAGAACCGAGAGAGTGCAACGCAGAGTACCAAGCAGGTAAGGAGAACCGAGAGAGTGCAACGCAGAGTACCAAGCAGGTAAGGAGAACCGAGAGAGTGCAACGCAGAGTACCAAGCAGGTAAGGAGAGAGGACAGAGAGTGCAACGAAGCCGGTAAGGAGACAGAACTGGAGAGGACATAGAACAAAACAGAAAGAAACATGAACACTAGAAAAGAGTGAGAAGAGAGAAAATAGGGGAGAGTAGAAACAGTGGAAACAAGACACGATAGAGAGAGAGAGAGAAGTGAAGGTAAGGGTGGTAGAACATGGGAAAGAGAGAGAGAGAGAGAGAGAGAGAGAGAGCACAATTAGGTATTGCAATAAGAGTTAAATCATTGTGTGTAGTGTTGGTCACGGTTGTTCATATATTTACATGACTGTTGCTACATGATGTTTACAAGTTGATTATGATAAAATATTACATGTTATACTACTATCTTGTTACACCAGGATATTGTTTACTGCAGTAGTACACACTGGTATGTCAGACCATCGTACTAACAGTGTATTGTTTACTGCAGTAGTCTACACTGGTATATCAGACCATCGTACTAACAGTGTCGGTATTGTTTACTGCAGTAGTACACACTGGTATGTCAGACCATCGTACTAAGTGTCAGTATTGTTTACTGCAGTAGTACACACTGGTATATCAGACCATCGTACTAACAGTGCCAATATTGTTTACTGCAGTAGTACACACTGGTATATCAGACCATCGTACTAACAGTGCCAGTATTGTTTACTGCAGTAGTACACACTGGTATATCAGACCATCGTACTAACAGTGCCAGTATTGTTTACTGCAGTAGTACACACTGGTATATCAGACCATCGTACTAACAGTGCCAGTATTGTTTACTGCAGTAGTACACACTGGTATATCAGACCATCGTACTAAGGCAATGTTCGCGGCTTTCACAGAGACCCACATAAAGGATCACTTGGACAACGAAATATGGATCCCAGGTTACAACCTATACAGATGTGACAGAGTGAACAGGCAAAAGGGGAGATGGGAGTTGGCCTATACATTGCAGAGTCACTTGTTTGCACAGAACTGCTTAATGCCTCAAATGATGTAGTGGAAGTTTTAGCAGTAAAGATCGAGAACCAAAACCTAGCCATTGTGGTAGTCTACAAGCCTCCGGATGCAACATCCCAGCAATTCCATTAACAGCTGTTAAAAATTGACCACTGTCTGGAAAATCTTCCAGCTCCTGCACCCAACATCTTGCTCCTGGGGGATTTCAACTTAAGGCACCTAAAATGGAGGAATATAGCAAATAATATTGTTGCAGTAATAACACCAGGAGGCAGCTCTGATGAAAACTCACTCACACACGAGCTTTTCAATCTCTGCACAAAATTCAATTTAAACCAGCAAATAATAGAGCCTACTAGACTGGAGAATACACTAGACCTCATCTTCACTAACAATGATGATCTGATAAGAAATGTCACCATATCAAAAACAATATACTCAGATCACAACATAATTGAGGTTCAGACATGTATGCGTGGAGCCCCAGACCGACATAGTGAGACTAGTCACGAGGGAGCATTCACCAAATTCAACTTCAATAACAAAAACATAAAGTGGGACCAAGTAAACCAAGTCCTAACCGATATAAGCTGGGAAGATGTACTAAGCAACACAGACCCCAACTTATGCCTAGAACAGATTAACTTGGTGGCACTCGATGTATGCACAAGGCTTATTCCTCTAAGAAAAAGGAGGAGTAGATGTAAAATAGAAAGAGACAGGCGCGCTCCCTTTACAGGCGACGGAAAAGAATAACAGAGCGGCTAAAAGAGGTCAATATATCTGAAATGCGTAGGGAGACACTGGTCAGAGAAATAGCAAGCATCGAACTTAAGCTAAAAGAATCTTATAGGAGTCAGGAATCGCGGGAAGAACTAAAAGCCATAAATGAAATCGAAAGAAACCCAAAGTATTTCTTCTCCTATGCCAAATCAAAGTCGAGAACAACGTCCAGTATTGAGCCCCTACTTAAACAAGATGGGTCCTACACAGATGACAGCAAGGAAATGAGTGAGCTACTCAAGTCCCAATATGACTCAGTTTTTAGCAAGCCGCTAACCAGACTGAGAGTCGAAGATCAAAATGAATTTTTTACGAGAGCCACAAAATTTGATTAACACGAGCCTATCCGATGTTATCCTGACGCCAAATGACTTCGAACAGGCGATAAATGACATGCCCATGCACTCTGCCCCAGGGCCAGACTCATGGAACTCCGTGTTCATCAAGAACTGCAAGAAGCACCTATCACGAGCCTTTTCCATTCTATGGAGAGGGAGCATGGACACGGGGGTCGTCCTACAGTTACTAAAAACAACAGACATAGCCCCACTCCACGAAGGGGGCAGTAAAGCAACAGCAAAGAACTACAGACCAATAGCACTAACATCCCATATCATAAAAATCTTTGAAAGGGTCCTAAGAAGCAAGATCACCACCCATCTAGAAACCCATCAGTTACACAACCCAGGGCAACATGGGTTTAGAACAGGTCGCTCCTGTCTGTCTCAACTATTGGATCACTACGACAAGGTCCTAAATGCACTAGAAGACAAAAAGAATGCAGATGTAATATATACAGACTTTGCAAAAGCCTTCGACAAGTGTGACCATGGCGTAATAGCGCACAAAATGCGTGCTAAAGGAATAACAGGAAAAGTGGGTCGATGGATCTATAATTTCCTCACTAACAGAACACAGAGAGTAGTCGTCAACAGAGTAAAGTCCGAGGCAGCTACGGTGAAAAGCTCTGTTCCACAAGGCACAGTACTCGCTCCCATCTTGTTCCTCATCCTCATATCCGACATAGACAAGGATGTCAGCCACAGCATCGTGTCTTCCTTTGCAGATGACACCCGAATCTGCATGACAGTGTCTTCCATTGCAGACACTGCAAGGCTCCAGGCGGACATCAACCAAATCTTTCAGTGGGCTGCAGAAAATAATATGAAGTTCAACGATGAGAAATTTCAATTACTCAGATATGGTAAACACGAGGAAATTAAATCTTCATCAGAGTACAAAACAAATACTGGCCACAAAATAGAGCGAAACACCAACGTCAAAGACCTGGGAGTGATCATGTCGGAGGATCTCACCTTCAAGGACCATAACATTGTATCAATCGCATCTGCTAGAAAAATGACAGGATGGATAATGAGAACCTTCAAAACTAGGGAGGCCAAGCCCATGATAACACTCTTCAGGTCACTTGTTCTATCTAGGCTGGAATATTGCTGCACTCTAACAGCACCTTTCAAGGCAGGTGAAATTGCTGACCTAGAAAATGTACAGAGAACCTTCACGGCGCGCATAACGGAGATAAAACACCTCAATTACTGGGAGCGCTTGAGGTTCCTAAACCTGTATTCCCTGGAACGCAGGAGGGAGAGATACATGATTATATACACCTGGAAAATCCTAGAGGGACTAGTACCGAACTTGCACACGAAAATCACTCACTACGAAAGCAAAAGACTTGGCAGACGATGCACCATCCCCCCAATGCAAAGCAGGGGTGTCACTAGCACGTTAAGAGACCATACAATAAGTGTCAGGGGCCCGAGACTGTTCAACTGCCTCCCAGCACACATAAGGGGGATTACCAACAGACCCCTGGCAGTCTTCAAGCTGGCACTGGACAAGCACCTAAAGTCGGTTCCTGACCAGCCGGGCTATGGCTCGTACGTTGGTTTGCGTGCAGCCAGCAGCAACAGCCTGGTTGATCAGGCTCTGATCCACCCGGAGGCCTGGTCACAGACCGGGCCGCGGGGGCGTTGACCCCCGGAACTCTCTCCAGGTAAACTAACAATGTCAGTATTGTTTACTGCAGTAGTCTACTCTGGTATATCAGACCATCGTACTAACAACCCCGGTATTGTTTACTGCAGTAGTACACACAGGTATATCAGACCATCGTACTAACAACCCCGGTATTGTTTACTGCAGTAGTCTACACTGGTATATCAATACCTACTTCCTAGCAAAATTCCAGAAATAATAAATTATGTAGAACAGGACGATAATAAACTATGCACGATTAGGGTAACTAGTGATATGGTCCTCGGACAAATAGAGAAATTAAAACCTAACAAATCCTCAGGCCCTGATGAGTTGTTTGCAAGGGTTTGAAAGGACTGTAAAGAGGAACTTAGCAAACCTTTGGCTAATCTTTTCAATATATCACTAGGTGGGTCAGTGTAGTGTGCTAGGTGGGTCAGTGTAGTGTGCTAGGTGGGTCAGTGTAGTGTGCTAGGTGGATCAGTGTAGTGTGCTAGGTGGATCAGTGTAGTGAGCTAGGTGGGTCAGTGTAGTGTGCTAGGTGGGTCAGTGTAGTGTGCTAGGTGGGTCAGTGTAGTGTGCTAGGTGGATCAGTGTAGTGTGCTAGGTGGATCAGTGTAGTGTGCTAGGTGGATCAGTGTAGTGTGCTAGGTGGGTCAGTATAGTGTGCTAGGTGGGTCATTATAGTGTGCTAGGTGGGTCATTATGGTGTGCTAGGTGGGTCAGTATAGTGTGCTAGGTGGGTCAGTATAGTGTGCTAGGTGGGTCAGTATAGTGTGCTAGGTGGGTCAGTATAGTGTGCTAGGTGGGTCATTATAGTGTGCTAGGTGGGTCAGTATGGTGTGCTAGGTGGGTCAGTATGGTGTGCTAGGTGGGTCAGTATAGTGTGCTAGGTGGGTCAGTATGGTGTGCTAGGTGGGTCAGTATAGTGTGCTAGGTGGGTCAGTATGGTGTGCTAGGTGGGTCAGTATAGTGTGCTAGGTGGGCCAGTATAGTGTGCTAGGTGGGCCAGTATAGTGTGCTAGGTGGGTCAGTATAGTGTGCTAGGTGGGTCATTATAGTGTGCTAGGTGGGTCAGTATAGTGTGCTAGGTGGGTCAGTATAGTGTGCTAGGTGGGTCAATATAGTGTGCTAGGTGGGTCAGTATAGTGTGCTAGGTGGGTCAGTATAGTGTGCTAGGTGGGTCAGTATGGTGTGCTAGGTGGGTCAGTATAGTGTGCTAGGTGGGTCAGTATAGTGTGCTAGGTGGGTCAGTATAGTGTGCTAGGTGGGTCAGTATAGTGTGCTAGGTGGGTCAGTATAGTGTGCTAGGTGGGCCAGTATAGTGTGCTAGGTGGGCCAGTATAGTGTGCTAGGTGGGTCAGTATAGTGTGCTAGGTGGGTCAGTATAGTGTGCTAGGTGGGTCAGTATAGTGTGCTAGGTGGGTCAGTATAGTGTGCTAGGTGGGTCAGTATAGTGTGCTAGGTGGGTCAGTATAGTGTGCTAGGTGGGTCAGTATAGTGTGCTAGGTGGGTCAGTATAGTGTGCTAGGTGGGTCAGTATAGTGTGCTAGGTGGGTCAGTATAGTGTGCTAGGTGGGTCAGTATAGTGTGCTAGGTGGGCCAGTATAGTGTGCTAGGTGGGCCAGTATAGTGTGCTAGGTGGGTCAGTATAGTGTGCTAGGTGGGTCAGTATAGTGTGCTAGGTGGGTCAGTATAGTGTGCTAGGTGGGCCAGTATAGTGTGCTAGGTGGGTCAGTATAGTGTGCTAGGTGGGTCAGTATGGTGTGCTAGGTGGGTCAGTATGGTGTGCTAGGTGGGTCAGTATGGTGTGCTAGGTGGGTCAGTATAGTGTGCTAGGTGGGTCAGTATGGTGTGCTAGGTGGGTCAGTATGGTGTGCTAGGTGGGTCAGTATGGTGTGCTAGGTGGGTCAGTATAGTGTGCTAGGTGGGCCAGTATAGTGTGCTAGGTGGGCCAGTATAGTGTGCTAGGTGGGTCAGTATAGTGTGCTAGGCGGGTCATTATTGTGTGCTAGGTGGGTCAGTATAGTGTGCTAGGTGGGTCATTATAGTGTGCTAGGTGGGTCAGTATGGTGTGCTAGGTGGGTCAGTATGGTGTGCTAGGTGGGTCAGTATGGTGTGCTAGGTGGGTCAGTATGGTGTGCTAGGTGGGTCAGTATGGTGTGCTAGGTGGGTCAGTATGGTGTGCTAGGTGGGTCAGTATGGTGTGCTAGGTGGGTCAGTATGGTGTGCTAGGTGGGTCAGTATAGTGTGCTAGGTGGGTCAGTATAGTGTGCTAGGTGGGTCAGTATAGTGTGCTAGGTGGGTCAGTATAGTGTGCTAGGTGGGTCAGTATAGTGTGCTAGGTGGGTCAGTATGGTGTGCTAGGTGGGTCAGTATAGTGTGCTAGGTGGGTCAGTATAGTGTGCTAGGTGGGTCAGTATAGTGTGCTAGGTGGGTCAGTATAGTGTGCTAGGTGGGTCAGTATAGTGTGCTAGGTGGGTCAGTATAGTGTGCTAGGTGGGTCATTATGGTGTGCTAGGTGGGTCAGTATGGTGTGCTAGGTGGGTCAGTATGGTGTGCTAGGTGGGTCAGTATGGTGTGCTAGGTGGGTCAGTATGGTGTGCTAGGTGGGTCAGTATGGTGTGCTAGGTGGGTCAGTATGGTGTGCTAGGTGGGTCAGTATGGTGTGCTAGGTGGGTCAGTATGGTGTGCTAGGTGGGTCAGTATAGTGTGCTAGGTGGGTCAGTATGGTGTGCTAGGTGGGTCAGTATAGTGTGCTAGGTGGGTCAGTATAGTGTGCTAGGTGGGTCAGTATAGTGTGCTAGGTGGGTCAGTATGGTGTGCTAGGTGGGTCAGTATGGTGTGCTAGGTGGGTCAGTATAGTGTGCTAGGTGGGTCAGTATAGTGTGCTAGGTGGGTCAGTATAGTGTGCTAGGTGGGTCAGTATAGTGTGCTAGGTGGGTCAGTATAGTGTGCTAGGTGGGTCAGTATGGTGTGCTAGGTGGGTCAGTATGGTGTGCTAGGTGGGTCAGTATAGTGTGCTAGGTGGGCCAGTATGGTGTGCTAGGTGGGTCAGTATAGTGTGCTAGGTGGGTCAGTATAGTGTGCTAGGTGGGTCAGTATAGTGTGCTAGGTGGGTCAGTATGGTGTGCTAGGTGGGTCAGTATAGTGTGCTAGGTGGGCCAGTATGGTGTGCTAGGTGGGCCAGTATGGTGTGCTAGGTGGGTCAGTATGGTGTGCTAGGTGGGTCAGTATAGTGTGCTAGGTGGGCCAGTATGGTGTGCTAGGTGGGCCAGTATGGTGTGCTAGGTGGGTCAGTATAGTGTGCTAGGTGGGTCAGTATAGTGTGCTAGGTGGGCCAGTATGGTGTGCTAGGTGGGTCAGTATAGTGTGCTAGGTGGGTCAGTATAGTGTGCTAGGTGGGCCAGTATAGTGTGCTAGGTGGGCCAGTATAGTGTGCTAGGTGGGTCAGTATAGTGTGCTAGGTGGGCCAGTATGGTGTGCTAGGTGGGCCAGTATGGTGTGCTAGGTGGGTCAGTATAGTGTGCTAGGTGGGTCAGTATAGTGTGCTAGGTGGGCCAGTATGGTGTGCTAGGTGGGCCAGTATGGTGTGCTAGGTGGGTCAGTATAGTGTGCTAGGTGGGTCAGTATAGTGTGCTAGGTGGGCCAGTATGGTGTGCTAGGTGGGTCAGTATAGTGTGCTAGGTGGGTCAGTATAGTGTGCTAGGTGGGACATTATGGTGTGCTAGGTGGGCCAGTATGGTGTGCTAGGTGGGTCAGTATAGTGTGCTAGGTGGGCCAGTATTGTGTGCTAGGTGGGCCAGTATGGTGTGCTAGGTGGGTCAGTATAGTGTGCTAGGTGGGTCAGTATAGTGTGCTAGGTGGGCCAGTATGGTGTGCTAGGTGGGCCAGTATGGTGTGCTAGGTGGGTCAGTATAGTGTGCTAGGTGGGTCAGTATAGTGTGCTAGGTGGGCCAGTATGGTGTGCTAGGTGGGTCAGTATAGTGTGCTAGGTGGGTCAGTATAGTGTGCTAGGTGGGCCAGTATGGTGTGCTAGGTGGGCCAGTATAGTGTGCTAGGTGGGTCAGTATAGTGTGCTAGGTGGGCCAGTATGGTGTGCTAGGTGGGCCAGTATGGTGTGCTAGGTGGGTCAGTATAGTGTGCTAGGTGGGTCAGTATGGTGTGCTAGGTGGGCCAGTATGGTGTGCTAGGTGGGCCAGTATGGTGTGCTAGGTGGGTCAGTATAGTGTGCTAGGTGGGTCAGTATAGTGTGCTAGGTGGGCCAGTATGGTGTGCTAGGTGGGTCAGTATAGTGTGCTAGGTGGGTCAGTATAGTGTGCTAGGTGGGTCAGTATAGTGTGCTAGGTGGGTCAGTATAGTGTGCTAGGTGGGTCAGTATAGTGTGCTAGGTGGGTCAGTATGGTGTGCTAGGTGGGTCAGTATGGTGTGCTAGGTGGGTCAGTATAGTGTGCTAGGTGGGTCAGTATAGTGTGCTAGGTGGGTCAGTATGGTGTGCTAGGTGGGTCAGTATAGTGTGCTAGGTGGGTCAGTATAGTGTGCTAGGTGGGTCAGTATAGTGTGCTAGGTGGGCCAGTATGGTGTGCTAGGTGGGTCAGTATAGTGTGCTAGGTGGGTCAGTATAGTGTGCTAGGTGGGTCAGTATGGTGTGCTAGGTGGGTCAGTATAGTGTGCTAGGTGGGTCAGTATAGTGTGCTAGGTGGGTCAGTATAGTGTGCTAGGTGGGCCAGTATGGTGTGCTAGGTGGGTCAGTATAGTGTGCTAGGTGGGTCAGTATGGTGTGCTAGGTGGGTCAGTATAGTGTGCTAGGTGGGTCAGTATAGTGTGCTAGGTGGGTCAGTATAGTGTGCTAGGTGGGTCAGTATAGTGTGCTAGGTGGGTCAGTATAGTGTGCTAGGTGGGTCAGTATAGTGTGCTAGGTGGGTCAGTATAGTGTGCTAGGTGGGTCAGTATAGTGTGCTAGGTGGGTCAGTATAGTGTGCTAGGTGGGCCAGTATGGTGTGCTAGGTGGGCCAGTATAGTGTGCTAGGTGGGTCAGTATAGTGTGCTAGGTGGGCCAGTATAGTGTGCTAGGTGGGTCAGTATAGTGTGCTAGGTGGGCCAGTATAGTGTGCTAGGTGGGCCAGTATAGTGTGCTAGGTGGGCCAGTATAGTGTGCTAGGTGGGCCAGTATAGTGTGCTAGGTGGGTCAGTATAGTGTGCTAGGTGGGCCAGTATAGTGTGCTAGGTGGGTCAGTATAGTGTGCTAGGTGGGCCAGTATGGTGTGCTAGGTGGGCCAGTATGGTGTGCTAGGTGGGTCAGTATAGTGTGCTAGGTGGGTCAGTATAGTGTGCTAGGTGGGCCAGTATGGTGTGCTAGGTGGGTCAGTATAGTGTGCTAGGTGGGCCAGTATGGTGTGCTAGGTGGGCCAGTATGGTGTGCTAGGTGGGTCAGTATGGTGTGCTAGGTGGGTCAGTATAGTGTGCTAGGTGGGCCAGTATAGTGTGCTAGGTGGGTCAGTATAGTGTGCTAGGTGGGTCAGTATAGTGTGCTAGGTGGGCCAGTATAGTGTGCTAGGTGGGTCAGTATAGTGTGCTAGGTGGGCCAGTATAGTGTGCTAGGTGGGCCAGTATGGTGTGCTAGGTGGGTCAGTATGGTGTGCTAGGTGGGCCAGTATGGTGTGCTAGGTGGGCCAGTATGGTGTGCTAGGTGGGTCAGTATAGTGTGCTAGGTGGGTCAGTATAGTGTGCTAGGTGGGCCAGTATGGTGTGCTAGGTGGGTCAGTATAGTGTGCTAGGTGGGTCAGTATAGTGTGCTAGGTGGGTCAGTATAGTGTGCTAGGTGGGTCAGTATAGTGTGCTAGGTGGGTCAGTATAGTGTGCTAGGTGGGTCAGTATAGTGTGCTAGGTGGGTCAGTATAGTGTGCTAGGTGGGCCAGTATGGTGTGCTAGGTGGGTCAGTATAGTGTGCTAGGTGGGTCAGTATAGTGTGCTAGGTGGGTCAGTATAGTGTGCTAGGTGGGTCAGTATAGTGTGCTAGGTGGGTCAGTATGGTGTGCTAGGTGGGTCAGTATAGTGTGCTAGGTGGGTCAGTATAGTGTGCTAGGTGGGTCAGTATGGTGTGCTAGGTGGGTCAGTATAGTGTGCTAGGTGGGTCAGTATGGTGTGCTAGGTGGGTCAGTATAGTGTGCTAGGTGGGTCAGTATGGTGTGCTAGGTGGGTCAGTATGGTGTGCTAGGTGGGTCAGTATGGTGTGCTAGGTGGGTCAGTATAGTGTGCTAGGTGGGTCAGTATAGTGTGCTAGGTGGGCCAGTATGGTGTGCTAGGTGGGCCAGTATAGTGTGCTAGGTGGGTCAGTATGGTGTGCTAGGTGGGCCAGTATGGTGTGCTAGGTGGGTCAGTATGGTGTGCTAGGTGGGTCAGTATAGTGTGCTAGGTGGGTCAGTATGGTGTGCTAGGTGGGTCAGTATAGTGTGCTAGGTGGGTCAGTATAGTGTGCTAGGTGGGTCAGTATGGTGTGCTAGGTGGGCCAGTATAGTGTGCTAGGTGGGTCAGTATGGTGTGCTAGGTGGGTCAGTATGGTGTGCTAGGTGGGTCAGTATGGTGTGCTAGGTGGGTCATTATAGTGTGCTAGGTGGGTCAGTATAGTGTGCTAGGTGGGTCAGTATAGTGTGCTAGGTGGGTCAGTATAGTGTGCTAGGTGGGTCAGTATAGTGTGCTAGGTGGGTCAGTATAGTGTGCTAGGTGGGTCAGTATGGTGTGCTAGGTGGGTCAGTATGGTGTGCTAGGTGGGTCAGTATAGTGTGCTAGGTGGGTCAGTATGGTGTGCTAGGTGGGTCAGTATGGTGTGCTAGGTGGGTCAGTATAGTGTGCTAGGTGGGTCAGTATGGTGTGCTAGGTGGGTCAGTATAGTGTGCTAGGTGGGTCAGTATGGTGTGCTAGGTGGGCCAGTATGGTGTGCTAGGTGGGTCAGTATGGTGTGCTAGGTGGGTCAGTATAGTGTGCTAGGTGGGCCAGTATAGTGTGCTAGGTGGGTCAGTATGGTGTGCTAGGTGGGTCAGTATGGTGTGCTAGGTGGGCCAGTATGGTGTGCTAGGTGGGTCAGTATGGTGTGCTAGGTGGGCCAGTATGGTGTGCTAGGTGGGCCAGTATAGTGTGCTAGGTGGGTCAGTATGGTGTGCTAGGTGGGTCAGTATGGTGTGCTAGGTGGGTCAGTATGGTGTGCTAGGTGGGCCAGTATGGTGTGCTAGGTGGGTCAGTATGGTGTGCTAGGTGGGTCATTATAGTGTGCTAGGTGGGTCAGTATAGTGTGCTAGGTGGGCCAGTATGGTGTGCTAGGTGGGTCAGTATGGTGTGCTAGGTGGGCCAGTATAGTGTGCTAGGTGGGTCAGTATAGTGTGCTAGGTGGGCCAGTATGGTGTGCTAGGTGGGTCAGTATGGTGTGCTAGGTGGGTCAGTATGGTGTGCTAGGTGGGTCAGTATGGTGTGCTAGGTGGGTCAGTATGGTGTGCTAGGTGGGTCAGTATGGTGTGCTAGGTGGGTCAGTATAGTGTGCTAGGTGGGTCAGTATAGTGTGCTAGGTGGGTCAGTATGGTGTGCTAGGTGGGTCAGTATGGTGTGCTAGGTGGGTCAGTATAGTGTGCTAGGTGGGTCAGTATAGTGTGCTAGGTGGGCCAGTATGGTGTGCTAGGTGGGCCAGTATAGTGTGCTAGGTGGGCCAGTATAGTGTGCTAGGTGGGTCAGTATGGTGTGCTAGGTGGGCCAGTATGGTGTGCTAGGTGGGCCAGTATAGTGTGCTAGGTGGGTCAGTATAGTGTGCTAGGTGGGTCAGTATAGTGTGCTAGGTGGGTCAGTATAGTGTGCTAGGTGGGCCAGTATAGTGTGCTAGGTGGGTCAGTATAGTGTGCTAGGTGGGTCAGTATAGTGTGCTAGGTGGGTCAGTATAGTGTGCTAGGTGGGTCATGTTGCAGATGTTTTTGTTATAATCTTAATGTATTATGTTATGTTTACTCGTAGAGACTTTTATATTTTATTTGTTGTGTGTGTGATGGACTTGAAGTAACTAGCAGTTGTAGTCTTGCTGGTTCATCTCCCACTCCTCTCTTATACTGTGTTTTTTACGCTTCCATATTAAGCCACTAGTTCAAGGTTGTCATGATAGCCACTAGTTCAAGGTTGTCATGATAGCCACTAGTTCAAGGTTGTCATGATAGCCACTAGTTCAAGGTTGTCATGATAGCCACTAGTTCAAGGTTGTCATGATAGCCACTAGTTCAAGGTTGTCATGATGGCCACTAGTTCAAGGTTGTCATGATAGCCACTAGTTCAAGGTTGTCATGTTAGCCACTAGTTCAAGGTTGTCATGTTAGCCACTAGTTCAAGGTTGTCATGATAGCCACTAGTTCAAGGTTGTCATGATAGCCACTAGTTCAAGGTTGTCATGATAGCCACTAGTTCAAGGTTGTCATAAGTTTTCTTGCTTCCCTCTTTCCCTTCGGCTCCCTCGCTGTGTCTTACATTTCTCCCCCTCTGTCATTCTCTTTCTCTCCATCCCCTTTCATTCTCATTGTCTTTCATTTCTCTTAACGTCTTTAGTTTTCTCAGCATTTTTCATTTCACTTCTCTAGTTTAAGGTTGTCGTGATAACCACTAGTTCAAGTATGTTGTTATGGCAATGTGCAGATTTGAGACCAGGCCCTCGAGTATTTTCCAGGTATATATTATCATGTATCTCTCTCTCCTCCGCTCCAACGAATACATGTTGAAGATTGAGACACTATGCAACATATGGGAATCTTTATTTAGGAAACGTTTCGCCACACAGTGGCTTCATCAGTCCGATACAAAGTACAAAAGGCGTAAGGAGAGGAGGAGTTTGAGGTAATCAGTCCCTCAGCCTGGAGTCGATGTGTTCAGTCCATCAATCTTGTAGAATGTGCAGCATAGGGCCGTAGACGTGGCTTATATACTGTAGTGAGGTGAGGCGAAGCAGGAGGAGGTGGGGTCATAGTGGTACCATCCACTAGTCGAAGTAGGTCTTCGTCCAAAGGTTGGACAAGTGTTGAAGAATTCTTTGTAACAAGATCCCATGATGCTGCAGTGTCAGACAGTTGTGATGAATGGTTTGAAAAACCGACAAGTTGAAGATTGAGACACTATGCAACATATGGGAATCTTTATTCAGGAAAAGTTTCGCCGCACAGTGGCTTCATCAGTCCGATACAAAGTACAAAAGGCGTAAGACCTACTTCGACTAGTGGATGGTACCACTATGACCTCACCTCCTCCTGCTTCGCCTCACCTCACTACAGTATATAAGCCACGTCTACGGCCCTATGCTGTACATTCTACAAGTTTGATGGACTGAACACATCGACTCCAGGCTGAGGGACTGATTACCTCAAACTCCTCCTCTCCTTACGCCTTTTGTACTTTGTATCGGACTGATGAAGCCACTGTGTGGCGAAACGTTTCCTGAATAAAGATTCCCATATGTTGCATAGTGTCTCAATCTTCAACTTGTCGGTTTTTCAAACCATTCATCACACGAATACATGTTCAAGACTTGCAGGCGTTCCCAGTAGTTTAGGTGCTTTACTGGCTCAATGTGAGCCGTAAACGATCTCTGTATTTGTTCCAGCTCCGATATTTCTCCTGCCTTGAACGGGGTTGTCAGCACTGAGCAATATTCTAAGTGAGGGAGCACTAGCGATTTGAAGAGTGTCACCACTGGCATTATTTCCCTTGTTTTGAAAGTTCTCAGTATCCACTCTGTCATCTTCCTGGCTGTCGTGATCTTTGTCTTGTTATGGTCTCTAAAAGAAAAGTTCGCTGACATAATTATTCCTAGGTCTTTTACGTGTTCCTTCCGTTCTTTTTGGTGACCCTCTTGAGTTTTGTATATAGTGTTTCTTTTGAGTTCTTCATTCTTTGCATACCTAAGCAGCTGGAACTTATCACCATTGAAGGTCATGTTGTTCTCCACTGCCCACTGGAAAACCCTGTTTATGTCTTCCTGTACTTTTTCAGTGTCCTCTACCGTACTGACTTTCATGCTTATTTTAGTGTCATCTGTAAATGATGATACAAAAGTGTGCCGGGTGTTTTTGTCTGTGTCTGCTATGAGGATGAGAAACAGCGGAGGTGCCAGGACAGTGCCTTGGGGCACTGAGCTTTTGACCTCGCTGATGCTGGATCTTGCCCTTTTCACTACTACGTTTTGTGTTGTGTGTGTTAGGAACCCGAAAATCCATCTGCCTACCTTCCCCGTAATGCCCATGGCCTTCATTTTGTGCGCTATCACTCCATGATCGCATTTGTCAAACGCCTTTGCAAAATCTGTGTAAATCACATGTGCGTTTTGGTCGTCTTCCAATGCCTCCGTAATTCTGTCATAATGGTTCAGCAGCTGTGACAGACATGATCGTCCTGCTCTAAAACCATGCTGGTTCTGGTTATGTTGGTTATGCTGCTCCATGAAATTTGTAACCTGCCGTCTAAACACTTTTGAAGATTTTTATGATGTGAGAAGTTAGGCCTACTGGTCTGTGCAATCTCCTGAGTATTTTGTATGTCATGATCAAATACTGCTTGTTACTTTTAGTCAGGTTAGGTTAATTTTCTGGGATAAGATACCAATGTAGTGTGTAATGCCTGGCCTAGGATCGGGCTGTGAGAGTGTTGGATTTGTGCGTAGTGGTTGTTGACTGGATGTTAGGTTGTGGATGAGAGTGTTGGATTTGTGCGTAGTGGTTGTTGACTGGATGTTAGGTTGTGGATGAGTGTTGGATGTGTGGGTAGTGGTTGTTGACTGGATGTTAGGTTGTGGATGAGTGTTGGATGTGTGGGTAGTGGTTGTTGACTGGATGTTAGGTTGTGGATGAGTGTTGGATGTGTGGGTAGTGGTTGTTGACTGGATGTTAGGTATGGAGGGAGGGAAGTATAACATTGGTGGTGTATAATGTGGTGGTGGTGTCTCGCCAGGCGACCTTCCCACAACAATACTGATGCAACACCTGTTACTGACCTGCTGCTGGTGGTGGTGGTGGTGGTGGTGGTAGTGCTGCTGCTGCTGCTGCTGCTGGTGCTGGTGGTCGTCTTCTCCAGCCTCGCATCACACTTGAAGTTGTTTTATCACGTTGTTTACTATATTAGTAACACTGCTCCGTTACACTCATCATTATTGACTACCATCAGTGTTATGATGCTACCACCAACACCTGCTTCTGCATGTTGACACCTGTTGCTGCTGCAGGTTGACTGCTGCTGCTGCTTCATGCTAACACCTGCTGCTGCTGCTTCATGTTGACACCTGCTCCTGCTTCATGTTGACACCTGCTGCTGCTGCTTCATGTTGACACCTACTGCTGCTGCTTCATGTTGACACCTGCTGCTGCTGCTTCATGTTGACACCTGCTGCTGCTGCTTCATGTTGACACCTGCTGCTGCTGCTTCATGTTGAAACCTGTTGCTGCTGCTGCTTCATGTTGACACCTGCTGCGGCTTCATGCTGACACCTGCTGCTGTTGCTGCTTCATGCTGACACCTGCTGCTGTTGCTGCTTCATGCTGACACCTGCTGCTGTTGCTGCTTCATGCTGACACCTGCTGCTGTTGCTGCTTCATGCTGACACCTGCTGTTGCTGCTTCATGCTGACACCTGCTGTTGCTGCTTCATGCTGACACCTGCTTCATGCTGACACCTGCTTCATGCTGACACCTGCTGTTGCTGCTTCATGCTGACACCTGCTTCATGCTGACACCTGCTGTTGCTGCTTCATGCTGACACCTGCCGCTGCTGCTTCATGCTGACACCTGCTGCTGCTGCTTCATGCTGACACCTGCTGCTGCTGCTTCATGTTCACACCTGCCGCTGCTGCTTCATGCTGACACCTGCTTCTGCTTCATGTTGACACCTGCTGCTTCATGTTCACACCTGCCGCTGCTGCTTCATGCTGACACCTGCTTCTGCTTCATGTTGACACCTGCTGCTGCGTCATGCTAACACCTGCTAGTGGAGGTAATATGACAGGTATCACACAAGTGTGGACACCTTCAATCATCACATAAAACACCTGGAATTTGAAATTGTGGGCGGGGAGGGAGGGGGCGGGGGACGGGGGCGGGGGAAGGGTTAGAGCTGCTGCTGGGGTCGTTGACAGCAAGTGTGCGTGTGGCTGTGTGCTGCTGCTGTTACTGTTGTTGCTGATTCTGTTGTTGCTGATTCTGTTGTTGCTGTTGTTTCTACTGTTGCTACTGTTACATCTAATGTTGCTGGTTCTGATGTTACTGTTGCTGCTACTGCTGTTACTGTTGGTACTACTGTTACTGTTGCTGCTACGATTACTGTTGCTGCTGCTACTGTTACTGCTGCTTCTACTGACGTTACTGTTGCTGTTATTGTTACTGTTACTGTTGTTGCTACTGCTGTTACTGTTGCTACTGCTGTTGCTGCTACTGCTGTTACTGTTGTTGCTACTGTTCTTACTGTTGCTGGTACTCACGCCCTTGTATGATAAATTGTACCAGTATTGTTAAACAATTGTTCATGAACTGAAAGTTGTTTACAAGGTGAACTGTTTGTACATGGTACAGCAGTTGTTTTTCTGTTTACTTTGATAGTGATGTTGTGTACATGGTACAGCAGTTGTTTTTCTCAGTTTACTTTGATAGTGATGTTGTGTACATGGTACAGCAGTTGTTTTTCTCAGTTTACTTTGATAGTGATGTTTACATAAACTAGAATATTAATGCAGGAGTCCAGACAAGTGTATTAGTTAATATTTGTTCTTATATCCGCTACTCCATCACATAATTATTTCAACTGGGATGATCACTTGTCAAAATTTACACTACAGTGATGTATATGTTGGAACAGTTGTACCATTACCGCAGGGAAACTGTACCTCCGTGTGAGTCAGTTATATGTTGGAACAGTTGTACCATTACCGCAGGGAAACTGTACCTCCGTGTGAGTCAGTTATATGTTGGAACAGTTGTACCATTACCGCAGGAAACTGTGCCTCCGTGTGAGTCAGTTATATGTTGGAACAGTTGTACCATTACCGCAGGGAAACTGTGCCTCCGTGTGAGTCAGTTATATGTTGGAACAGTTGTACCATTACCGCAGGAAACTGTGCCTCCGTGTGAGTCAGTTATATGTTGGAACAATTGTACCATTACCGCAGGGAAACTGTGCCTCCGTGTGAGTCAGTTATATGTTGGAACAGTTGTACCATTACCGCAGGGAAACTGTGCCTCCGTGTGAGTCAGTTATATGTTGGAACAATTGTACCACTACCGCAGGAAACTGTGCCTCCGTGTGAGTCAGTTATATGTTGGAACAATTGTACCATTACCGCAGGGAAACTTTGCCTCCATGTGAGTCAGTTATATGTTGGAACAGTTGTACCATTACCGCAGGGAAACTGTGCCTCCGTGTGAGTCAGTTATATGTTGGAACAATTGTACCATTACCGCAGGGAAACTGTGCCTCCATGTGAGTCAGTTATATGTTGGAACAATTGTACCACTACCGCAGGAAACTGTGCCTCCGTGTGAGTCAGTTATATGTTGGAACAATTGTACCATTACCGCAGGGAAACTGTGCCTCCATGTGAGTCAGTTATATGTTGGAACAATTGTACCACTACCGCAGGAAACTGTGCCTCCGTGTGAGTCAGTTATATGTTGGAACAATTGTACCATTACCGCAGGAAACTGTGCCTCCGTGTGAGTCAGTTATATGTTGGAACAATTGTACCATTACCGCAGGAAACTGTGCCTCCGTGTGAGTCAGTTATATGTTGGAACAATTGTACCATTACCGCAGGAAACTGTGCCTCCGTGTGAGTCAGTTATATGTTGGAACAATTGTACCATTACCGCAGGGAAACTGTGCCTCCGTGTGAGTCAGTTATATGTTGGAACAATTGTACCATTACCGCAGGGAAACTGCCTCCATGTGAGTCAGTTATATGTTGGAACAATTGTACCATTACCGCGGGGAAACTGTGCCTCCGTGTGAGTCAGTTATATGTTGGAACAATTGTACCATTACCGCAGGGAAACTGTGCCTCCGTGTGAGTCAGTTATATGTTGGAACAATTGTACCATTACCGCAGGGAAACTGTGCCTCCGTGTGAGTCAGTTATATGTTGGAACAATTGTACCATTACCGCAGGGAAACTGTACCTCCGTGTGAGTCAGTTATATGTTGGAACAGTTGTACCATTACCGCGGGGAAACTGTACCTCCGTGTGAGTCAGTTATATGTTGGAACAATTGTACCATTACCGCAGGGAAACTGTGCCTCCGTGTGAGTTATATGATGGAACAATTGTACCATTACCGCAGGGAAACTGTGCCTCCGTGTGAGTCAGTTATATGTTGGAACAATTGTACCATTACCGCAGGGAAACTGTGCCTCCGTGTGAGTCAGTTATATGTTGGAACAATTGTACCATTACCGCAGGGAAACTGTGCCTCCGTGTGAGTTATATGATGGAACAATTGTACCATTACCGCAGGAAACTGTGCCTCCGTGTGAGTCAGTTATATGTTGGAACAATTGTACCACTACCGCAGGAAACTGTGCCTCCGTGTGAGTCAGTTATATGTTGGAACAATTGTACCATTACCGCAGGAAACTGTGCCTCCGTGTGAGTCAGTTATATGTTGGAACAATTGTACCACTACCGCAGGAAACTGTGCCTCCGTGTGAGTCAGTTATATGTTGGAACAATTGTACCATTACCGCAGGAAACTGTGCCTCCGTGTGAGTCAGTTATATGTTGGAACAATTGTACCACTACCGCAGGAAACTGTGCCTCCGTGTGAGTCAGTTATATGTTGGAACAATTGTACCATTACCGCAGGAAACTGTGCCTCCGTGTGAGTCAGTTATATGTTGGAACAATTGTACCATTACCGCAGGAAACTGTGCCTCCGTGTGAGTCAGTTATATGTTGGAACAATTGTACCACTACCGCAGGAAACTGTGCCTCCGTGTGAGTCAGTTATATGTTGGAACAATTGTACCATTACCGCAGGAAACTGTGCCTCCGTGTGAGTCAGTTATATGTTGGAACAATTGTACCACTACCGCAGGAAACTGTGCCTCCGTGTGAGTCAGTTATATGTTGGAACAATTGTACCATTACCGCAGGAAACTGTGCCTCCGTGTGAGTCAGTTATATGTTGGAACAATTGTACCATTACCGCAGGAAACTGTGCCTCCGTGTGAGTCAGTTATATGTTGGAACAATTGTACCACTACCGCAGGAAACTGTGCCTCCGTGTGAGTCAGTTATATGTTGGAACAATTGTACCATTACCGCAGGAAACTGTGCCTCCGTGTGAGTCAGTTATATGTTGGAACAATTGTACCATTACCGCAGGAAACTGTGCCTCCGTGTGAGTCAGTTATATGTTGGAACAATTGTACCACTACCGCAGGAAACTGTGCCTCCGTGTGAGTCAGTTATATGTTGGAACAATTGTACCATTACCGCAGGAAACTGTGCCTCCGTGTGAGTCAGTTATATGTTGGAACAATTGTACCACTACCGCAGGAAACTGTGCCTCCGTGTGAGTCAGTTATATGTTGGAACAATTGTACCATTACCGCAGGAAACTGTGCCTCCGTGTGAGTCAGTTATATGTTGGAACAATTGTACCATTACCGCAGGAAACTGTGCCTCCGTGTGAGTCAGTTATATGTTGGAACAATTGTACCACTACCGCAGGAAACTGTGCCTCCGTGTGAGTCAGTTATATGTTGGAACAATTGTACCATTACCGCAGGAAACTGTGCCTCCGTGTGAGTCAGTTATATGTTGGAACAATTGTACCATTACCGCAGGAAACTGTGCCTCCGTGTGAGTCAGTTATATGTTGGAACAATTGTACCACTACCGCAGGAAACTGTGCCTCCGTGTGAGTCAGTTATATGTTGGAACAATTGTACCATTACCGCAGGAAACTGTGCCTCCGTGTGAGTCAGTTATATGTTGGAACAATTGTACCATTACCGCAGGAAACTGTGCCTCCGTGTGAGTCAGTTATATGTTGGAACAATTGTACCATTACCGCAGGAAACTGTGCCTCCGTGTGAGTCAGTTATATGTTGGAACAATTGTACCATTACCGCAGGAAACTGTGCCTCCGTGTGAGTCAGTTATATGTTGGAACAATTGTACCACTACCGCAGGAAACTGTGCCTCCGTGTGAGTCAGTTATATGTTGGAACAATTGTACCATTACCGCAGGAAACTGTGCCTCCGTGTGAGTCAGTTATATGTTGGAACAATTGTACCATTACCGCAGGAAACTGTGCCTCCGTGTGAGTCAGTTATATGTTGGAACAATTGTACCACTACCGCAGGAAACTGTGCCTCCGTGTGAGTCAGTTATATGTTGGAACAATTGTACCATTACCGCAGGAAACTGTGCCTCCGTGTGAGTCAGTTATATGTTGGAACAATTGTACCATTACCGCAGGAAACTGTGCCTCCGTGTGAGTCAGTTATATGTTGGAACAATTGTACCACTACCGCAGGAAACTGTGCCTCCGTGTGAGTCAGTTATATGTTGGAACAATTGTACCATTACCGCAGGAAACTGTGCCTCCGTGTGAGTCAGTTATATGTTGGAACAATTGTACCATTACCGCAGGAAACTGTGCCTCCGTGTGAGTCAGTTATATGTTGGAACAATTGTACCATTACCGCAGGAAACTGTGCCTCCGTGTGAGTCAGTTATATGTTGGAACAATTGTACCATTACCGCAGGAAACTGTGCCTCCGTGTGAGTCAGTTATATGTTGGAACAATTGTACCATTACCGCAGGAAACTGTGCCTCCGTGTGAGTCAGTTATATGTTGGAACAATTGTACCATTACCGCAGGAAACTGTGCCTCCGTGTGAGTCAGTTATATGTTGGAACAATTGTACCATTACCGCAGGAAACTGTGCCTCCGTGTGAGTCAGTTATATGTTGGAACAATTGTACCATTACCGCAGGAAACTGTGCCTCCGTGTGAGTCAGTTATATGTTGGAACAATTGTACCATTACCGCAGGAAACTGTGCCTCCGTGTGAGTCAGTTATATGTTGGAACAATTGTACCATTACCGCAGGAAACTGTGCCTCCGTGTGAGTCAGTTATATGTTGGAACAATTGTACCATTACCGCAGGAAACTGTGCCTCCGTGTGAGTCAGTTATATGTTGGAACAATTGTACCATTACCGCAGGAAACTGTGCCTCCGTGTGAGTCAGTTATATGTTGGAACAATTGTACCATTACCGCAGGAAACTGTGCCTCCGTGTGAGTCAGTTATATGTTGGAACAATTGTACCATTACCGCAGGAAACTGTGCCTCCGTGTGAGTCAGTTATATGTTGGAACAATTGTACCATTACCGCAGGAAACTGTGCCTCCGTGTGAGTCAGTTATATGTTGGAACAATTGTACCATTACCGCAGGAAACTGTGCCTCCGTGTGAGTCAGTTATATGTTGGAACAATTGTACCATTACCGCAGGAAACTGTGCCTCCGTGTGAGTCAGTTATATGTTGGAACAATTGTACCATTACCGCAGGAAACTGTGCCTCCGTGTGAGTCAGTTATATGTTGGAACAATTGTACCATTACCGCAGGAAACTGTGCCTCCGTGTGAGTCAGTTATATGTTGGAACAATTGTACCATTACCGCAGGAAACTGTGCCTCCGTGTGAGTCAGTTATATGTTGGAACAATTGTACCATTACCGCAGGAAACTGTGCCTCCGTGTGAGTCAGTTATATGTTGGAACAATTGTACCATTACCGCAGGAAACTGTGCCTCCGTGTGAGTCAGTTATATGTTGGAACAATTGTACCATTACCGCAGGAAACTGTGCCTCCGTGTGAGTCAGTTATATGTTGGAACAATTGTACCATTACCGCAGGAAACTGTGCCTCCGTGTGAGTCAGTTATATGTTGGAACAATTGTACCATTACCGCAGGAAACTGTGCCTCCGTGTGAGTCAGTTATATGTTGGAACAATTGTACCATTACCGCAGGAAACTGTGCCTCCGTGTGAGTCAGTTATATGTTGGAACAATTGTACCATTACCGCAGGAAACTGTGCCTCCGTGTGAGTCAGTTATATGTTGGAACAATTGTACCATTACCGCAGGAAACTGTGCTTCCGTGTGAGTCAGTTATATGTTGGAACAATTGTACCATTACCGCAGGAAACTGTGCCTCCGTGTGAGTCAGTTATATGTTGGAACAATTGTACCATTACCGCAGGAAACTGTGCCTCCGTGTGAGTCAGTTATATGTTGGAACAATTGTACCATTACCGCAGGAAACTGTGCCTCCGTGTGAGTCAGTTATATGTTGGAAAACAATTGTACCATTACCGCAGGAAACTGTGCCTCCGTGTGAGTCAGTTATATGTTGGAACAGTTATATGTTGGAAAGTTGTACCATTACCGCAGGAAACTGTGCCTCCGTGTGAGTCAGTTATATGTTGGAACAGTTGTACCATTACCGCAGGAAACTGTGCCTCCGTGTGAGTCAGTTATATGTTGGAACAGTTGTACCATTACCGCAGGAAACTGTGCCTCCGTGTGAGTCAGTTATATGTTGGAACAATTGTACCATTACCGCAGGAAACTGTGCCTCCGTGTGAGTCAGTTATATGTTGGAACAATTGTACCATTACCGCAGGAAACTGTGCCTCCGTGTGAGTCAGTTATATGTTGGAACAATTGTACCATTACCGCAGGAAACTGTGCCTCCGTGTGAGTCAGTTATATGTTGGAACAATTGTACCATTACCGCAGGAAACTGTGCCTCCGTGTGAGTCAGTTATATGTTGGAACAATTGTACCATTACCGCAGGAAACTGTGCCTCCGTGTGAGTCAGTTATATGTTGGAACAATTGTACCATTACCGCAGGAAACTGTGCCTCCGTGTGAGTCAGTTATATGTTGGAACAATTGTACCATTACCGCAGGAAACTGTGCCTCCGTGTGAGTCAGTTATATGTTGGAACAATTGTACCATTACCGCAGGAAACTGTGCCTCCGTGTGAGTCAGTTATATGTTGGAACAATTGTACCATTACCGCAGGAAACTGTGCCTCCGTGTGAGTCAGTTATATGTTGGAACAATTGTACCATTACCGCAGGAAACTGTGCCTCCGTGTGAGTCAGTTATATGTTGGAACAATTGTACCATTACCGCAGGAAACTGTGCCTCCGTGTGAGTCAGTTATATGTTGGAACAATTGTACCATTACCGCAGGAAACTGTGCCTCCGTGTGAGTCAGTTATATGTTGGAACAATTGTACCATTACCGCAGGAAACTGTGCCTCCGTGTGAGTCAGTTATATGTTGGAACAATTGTACCATTACCGCAGGAAACTGTGCCTCCGTGTGAGTCAGTTATATGTTGGAACAATTGTACCATTACCGCAGGAAACTGTGCCTCCGTGTGAGTCAGTTATATGTTGGAACAATTGTACCATTACCGCAGGAAACTGTGCCTCCGTGTGAGTCAGTTATATGTTGGAACAATTGTACCATTACCGCAGGAAACTGTGCCTCCGTGTGAGTCAGTTATATGTTGGAACAATTGTACCATTACCGCAGGAAACTGTGCCTCCGTGTGAGTCAGTTATATGTTGGAACAATTGTACCATTACCGCAGGAAACTGTGCCTCCGTGTGAGTCAGTTATATGTTGGAACAATTGTACCATTACCGCAGGAAACTGTGCCTCCGTGTGAGTCAGTTATATGTTGGAACAATTGTACCATTACCGCAGGAAACTGTGCCTCCGTGTGAGTCAGTTATATGTTGGAACAATTGTACCATTACCGCAGGAAACTGTGCCTCCGTGTGAGTCAGTTATATGTTGGAACAATTGTACCATTACCGCAGGAAACTGTGCCTCCGTGTGAGTCAGTTATATGTTGGAACAATTGTACCATTACCGCAGGAAACTGTGCCTCCGTGTGAGTCAGTTATATGTTGGAACAATTGTACCATTACCGCAGGAAACTGTGCCTCCGTGTGAGTCAGTTATATGTTGGAACAATTGTACCATTACCGCAGGAAACTGTGCCTCCGTGTGAGTCAGTTATATGTTGGAACAATTGTACCATTACCGCAGGAAACTGTGCCTCCGTGTGAGTCAGTTATATGTTGGAACAATTGTACCATTACCGCAGGAAACTGTGCCTCCGTGTGAGTCAGTTATATGTTGGAACAATTGTACCATTACCGCAGGAAACTGTGCCTCCGTGTGAGTCAGTTATATGTTGGAACAATTGTACCATTACCGCAGGAAACTGTGCCTCCGTGTGAGTCAGTTATATGTTGGAACAATTGTACCATTACCGCAGGAAACTGTGCCTCCGTGTGAGTCAGTTATATGTTGGAACAATTGTACCATTACCGCAGGAAACTGTGCCTCCGTGTGAGTCAGTTATATGTTGGAACAATTGTACCATTACCGCAGGAAACTGTGCCTCCGTGTGAGTCAGTTATATGTTGGAACAATTGTACCATTACCGCAGGAAACTGTGCCTCCGTGTGAGTCAGTTATATGTTGGAACAATTGTACCATTACCGCAGGGAAACTGTGCCTCCGTGTGAGTCAGTTATATGTTGGAACAATTGTACCATTACCGCAGGGAAACTGTGCCTCCGTGTGAGTCAGTTATATGTTGGAACAATTGTACCATTACCGCAGGAAACTGTGCCTCCGTGTGAGTCAGTTATATGTTGGAACAATTGTACCATTACCGCAGGAAACTGTGCCTCCGTGTGAGTCAGTTATATGTTGGAACAATTGTACCATTACCGCAGGGAAACTGTGCCTCCGTGTGAGTCAGTTATATGTTGGAACAATTGTACCATTACCGCAGGAAACTGTGCCTCCGTGTGAGTCAGTTATATGTTGGAACAATTGTACCATTACCGCAGGGAAACTGTGCCTCCATGTGAGTCAGTTATATGTTGGAACAATTGTACCATTACCGCAGGAAACTGTGCCTCCGTGTGAGTCAGTTATATGTTGGAACAATTGTACCATTACCGCAGGAAACTGTGCCTCCGTGTGAGTCAGTTATATGTTGGAACAATTGTACCATTACCGCAGGAAACTGTGCCTCCGTGTGAGTCAGTTATATGTTGGAACAATTGTACCATTACCGCAGGGAAACTGTGCCTCCATGTGAGTCAGTTATATGTTGGAACAATTGTACCATTACCGCAGGAAACTGTGCCTCCGTGTGAGTCAGTTATATGTTGGAACAATTGTACCATTACCGCAGGAAACTGTGCCTCCGTGTGAGTCAGTTATATGTTGGAACAATTGTACCATTACCGCAGGAAACTGTGCCTCCGTGTGAGTCAGTTATATGTTGGAACAATTGTACCATTACCGCAGGAAACTGTGCCTCCGTGTGAGTCAGTTATATGTTGGAACAATTGTACCATTACCGCAGGAAACTGTGCCTCCGCGTGAGTCAGTTATATGTTGGAACAATTGTACCATTACCGCAGGAAACTGTGCCTCCGTGTGAGTCAGTTATATGTTGGAACAATTGTACCATTACCGCAGGAAACTGTGCCTCCGTGTGAGTCAGTTATATGTTGGAACAATTGTACCATTACCGCAGGAAACTGTGCCTCCGTGTGAGTCAGTTATATGTTGGAACAATTGTACCATTACCGCAGGAAACTGTGCCTCCGTGTGAGTCAGTTATATGTTGGAACAATTGTACCATTACCGCAGGAAACTGTGCCTCCGTGTGAGTCAGTTATATGTTGGAACAATTGTACCATTACCGCAGGAAACTGTGCCTCCGTGTGAGTCAGTTATATGTTGGAACAATTGTACCATTACCGCAGGAAACTGTGCCTCCGTGTGAGTCAGTTATATGTTGGAACAATTGTACCATTACCGCAGGAAACTGTGCCTCCGTGTGAGTCAGTTATATGTTGGAACAATTGTACAATTACCGCAGGAAACTGTGCCTCCGTGTGAGTCAGTTATATGTTGGAACAATTGTACCATTACCGCAGGAAACTGTGCCTCCGTGTGAGTCAGTTGGAACAATATGTTGGAAAACAGTTATATGTTGGTTGTACCATTACCGCAGGAAACTGTGCCTCCGTGTGTGTCAGTTATATGTTGGAACAATTGTACCATTACCGCAGGAAACTGTGCCTCCGTGTGAGTCAGTTATATGTTGGAACAATTGTACCATTACCGCAGGAAACTGTGCCTCCGTGTGAGTCAGTTATATGTTGGAACAATTGTACCATTACCGCAGGAAACTGTGCCTCCGTGTGAGTCAGTTATATGTTGGAACAATTGTACCATTACCGCAGGAAACTGTGCCTCCGTGTGAGTCAGTTATATGTTGGAACAATTGTACCATTACCGCAGGAAACTGTGCCTCCGTGTGAGTCAGTTATATGTTGGAACAGTTGTACCATTACCGCAGGGAAACTGTGCCTCCGTGTGAGTCAGTTATATGTTGGAACAATTGTACCATTACCGCAGGAAACTGTGCCTCCGTGTGAGTCAGTTATATGTTGGAACAATTGTACCATTACCGCAGGGAAACTGTGCCTCCATGTGAGTCAGTTATATGTTGGAACAGTTGTACCATTACCGCAGGGAAACTGTGCCTCCGTGTGAGTCAGTTATATGTTGGAACAATTGTACCATTACCGCAGGAAACTGTGCCTCCGTGTGAGTCAGTTATATGTTGGAACAATTGTACCATTACCGCAGGAAACTGTGCCTCCGTGTGAGTCAGTTATATGTTGGAACAATTGTACCATTACCGCAGGGAAACTGTGCCTCCGTGTGAGTCAGTTATATGTTGGAACAATTGTACCATTACCGCAGGAAACTGTGCCTCCGTGTGAGTCAGTTATATGTTGGAACAGTTGTACCATTACCGCAGGAAACTGTGCCTCCGTGTGAGTCAGTTATATGTTGGAACAATTGTACCATTACCGCAGGAAACTGTGCCTCCGTGTGAGTCAGTTATATGTTGGAACAATTGTACCATTACCGCAGGGAAACTGTGCCTCCATGTGAGTCAGTTATATGTTGGAACAATTGTACCATTACCGCAGGAAACTGTGCCTCCGTGTGAGTCAGTTATATGTTGGAACAATTGTACCATTACCGCAGGAAACTGTGCCTCCGTGTGAGTCAGTTATATGTTGGAACAGTTGTACCATTACCGCAGGAAACTGTGCCTCCGTGTGAGTCAGTTATATGTTGGAACAATTGTACCATTACCGCAGGAAACTGTGCCTCCGTGTGAGTCAGTTCTTCAATTTTTTCTTCAATAAACATTATTCACAGTCCTTCGTATAGTAGTAAAATATCTCCAACACAACTGTGTTGGAGACGTCTTTACTCAGACGTCTCCAACACAACTGTGTTGGAGAGGTCTTTACTCAGACGTCTCCAACACAACTGTGTTGGAGACGTCTTTACTCAGACGTCTCCAACACAACTGTGTTGGAGAGGTCTTTACTCAGACGTCTCCAACACAACTGTGTTGGAGACGTCTTTACTCAGACGTCTCCAACACAACTGTGTTGGAGAGGTCTTTACTCAGACGTCTCCAACACAACTGTGTTGGAGACGTCTTTACTCAGACGTCTCCAACACAACTGTGTTGGAGAGGTCTTTACTCAGACGTCTCCAACACAACTGTGTTGGAGACGTCTTTACTCAGACGTCTCCAACACAACTGTGTTGGAGAGGTCTTTACTCAGACGTCTCCAACACAACTGTGTTGGAGACGTCTTTACTCAGACGTCTCCAACACAACTGTGTTGGAGAGGTCTTTACTCAGACGTCTCCAACAGAACTGTGTTGGAGAGGTCTTTACTCAGACGTCTCCAACACAACTGTGTTGGAGAGGTCTTTACTCAGACGTCTCCAACACAACTGTGTTGGAGACGTCTTTACTCAGACGTCTCCAACACAACTGTGTTGGAGAGGTCTTTACTCAGACGTCTCCAACACAACTGTGTTGGAGAGGTCTTTACTCAGACGTCTCCAACACAACTGTGTTGGAGAGGTCTTTACTCAGACGTCTCCAACACAACTGTGTTGGAGAGGTCTTGACTCAGACATCTCCAACACAACTGTGTTGGAGACGTCTTTACTCAGACGTCTCCAACACAACTGTGTTAGTGTTAATTCAGTAAGTAGTGGAAGTTTTACTCTGGTAACTTTAAGGTCTCTTTCCTCACCTCAAGTTCACCATCTTAACTTAATATAACTTAATAATAAATCTTTGAGTACAATTGTCTGAGTTTTACTCAGACGTCTCCAACACAACTGTGTTGGAGAGGTCTTTACTCAGACGTCTCCAACACAACTGTGTTGGAGAGGTCTTCACTCAGACATCTCCAACGTTTGTTAAGTTATACCATTAATTAAGGAAAGATCCTGGACTTCACCTTAGGAAACAGACAAAGCAAATGTGATAATAATTATGGACAAGGTAGATTATAGTGGAAAAATGAACATGTTATTAGAAGACTGGGGAACCTTGGTGGCTTTTAAAACCTTCTAAGTCTGTTACCTGTGTTTTATGATAGGTCTTTGAGTGTTGCCCCTCACACACTCTCCAACACTACCTCTTTGTTTGTTTTTTTGTTTTTGTTTTTTTTTAACATCCAAAACTACCTTTGATGAGTTGCAAGATTTTTTCCTACTGGCTGAGCCCGACCTTAAGTGAGGCTCGTCTGGTTCAGGTCTAAGTTATTTCGGTGTATTGTAAAGTTAACTACCCTTGTCTATGTTTTATGAAGGTCAGTGGTTGTGTCTTGAGGTGTTTCAAACACGACTACAACTGAAGCAATAATGAAGGATAAACTGGATGACACCAGTAATAAATATAACCTCTCTGTATTCTTCCATTAATAACAACATGGAGTGTACCACCACCAGTGTTCGTCTCCACTCTTACTGGTTGTTGGGTTTGGCTTCAAAAATAAGTTGTTACAGTAATGATTTATATCGGAATTTGTTCTGTTTTAAAGTACACATTGGTTTTACCGACCGTTCAGCCACACTTACAGTATAAACAACTAGCGAGGTCCGCATGACACCACTGGTAGTACTGCTACTAAAAGATGGTGCTTCTGAACTGTCATTCCCTATTGCTCACATAATAAATCTATCAATCACCACTAATACCGTACCGGAGGGGTTCAAGGAGGCCAGAGTTACTCCTATCTTCAAGAAAAATATTAAGTCTGATGTCAGCAACTATAGACCTGTTAGTATACTCAGTATAATATCCAAAATTCTAGAGAGGGCGGTGTATTCTCAAGTAGTTAAGTACCTTAATGACAACAACATTCTCCATAGCTATCAATCGGGCTTTAGAAGATCTTACTCAACCGACACCTCCCTAATTAATCTGATGGATTACCTGAGAACTGAAATGTCAAAGGGGAACCTCATAGGTATGGTAACCTTAGACCTGCAAAAGGCCTTCGATACTGTCAACCACAATATATTATGTAATAAACTTCAAGCTATCGGTATAGGTTCTGTAGACTGGTTTAAGTCCTACCTTAGCAACAGGAGACAAATTGTCAAAATCAACAAAACGGAATCAGAACCCCTGCCGATAACTTGTGGAGTTCCCCAAGGTAGTGTTCTGGGTCCCTTATTGTTCTTATGTTATGTCAATGACATGCCTGTCAGTGTCAAGTGCAAACTCCTACTGTTTGCAGATGACAGTGCTCTGTTAGTGTCAGGTAAAGACCCACAAGATATAGCTAATGTTTTAACACTGGAACTGGAGTCCTGCAGCAAATGGTTAGTAGACAACAAACTATCATTACACCTCGGGAAAACTGAAGCCGTTCTCTTTGGCACGAAACATAAACTGAGAAGGGTAAATAATTTTAATGTCCAGTATAATGGGGAGCCCATCACTTTGGTTTCATCAGTAAAATATCTGGGAATCCCCTTTGACCCATGCATGTCAGGAGAAATGATAGGGAACAGTGTAGTAAAGAAAGCGAATGCCAGACTGAAGTTCCTGTATAGACAAGCACAGTGTCTACCTACTGAGGCTCACAGGACCCTATGTCTAGCCCTTATACAATGCCATATGGATTACGCTTGCTCTTCGTGGTACTCTGCCTAGACAAAAAAAACTGAAAGATAGACTGCAAATCACCCAGAACAAAATCGTAAGATTCATCCTGGGGCTGGGACCAAGAGAACATGTAGGCCAGGATGAATTACAGCAGTTGGATATGCTGAATGTTGAAGACAGAGTAAAACAACTGAAGCTAAATCATGTTTATAAAATTGCTCACAAACAATGTCCAGAATATCTTGCTGTCAATTTTGTCAAGGTTGGGAACCAAAGCAATCATAGTACTAGGGGGAGAGAGCACAACTTTGTAGTACCCACAGTCAGTGGCCAGGCGTCAAACACCTTTTATTGTACAGCAATAAAGAAATGGAACAGACTGCCTGCACATGTCAAAGCCAGTCATAGCATGAACCAGTTCAAGAAGACTGCCAAAAAGTGTCTGATGAATGTAGCTACAGAAAGGGAGGGGAATGATTTTCTATTTTTTAGCTAAAATACGTGTAAATTTTACCTTATCCCTAGTAATGACCCTCGTATTGTAGATAGTCTTAATGACCCTCGTGTAGTAGATAGTCTGTTTAGTATGATAATAAGATGTTATCTTCATTATAGAATAATAAAAAAAATATTATAACCTTTATATTATAATAATAAGGTAAAAGGACCACAATGGAAATAAGTCACTGTCTGACTTTTTTGGGTTATCCCAGGTTCTCTACACATATGCTGCTATGTATGATAATTCTATGTAACTGTATTTGTGTATACCTGAATAAACTTACTGCTACTGCTGTTATACCCATGGCTTTCATAAAGAAATTGGAGCACGCATTAATAACTGGGCTTCTATCCTTCAAACACAACTGTTTGCCATACTTCTTGCACTCAAAGGCGTCCATGTATCTAAGGTTAAGATAAGATAAGATTTCGTTCGGATTTTTAACCCTGGAGGGTTAGCCACCCAGGATAACCCAAGAAAGTCAGTGCGTCATCGAGGACTGTCTAACTTATTTCCATTGGGGTCCTTAATCTTGTCCCCCAGGATGCGACCCACACCAGTCGACTAACACCCAGGTACCTATTTGCTGCTAGGTGAACAGGACAACAGGTGTAAGGAAGCGTGTCGAAATGTTTCCACCCGCCGGGAATCGAATCCTGGCCCTCCGTGTGTGAAGCGGGAGCTGAATGCCCTGAAGTCGTTAAGTATAAATTGTGGCATGCTTGTGTCAGGAGCCAGACACAGGTATGGTAGGATTGTGGACAGTGGAGTCAGAGTGCACATGCTGTGGATTCCATCTCACATGGGTCTTCAGATGCATGATAGAACTGATGAACTGGCTAAGTTATATGCCTTTAAAGAGAGAGTAGATTACAATCTTGGCTTGTCAGTTAGCAGTTTGAGAACAATAATACGAAAAGAACTTCAACTGAATTTTATTGATTTCACACTCAGGAAGATTGACACAAGTCAGTCCATTTATCATCATTCCATCATGCAGGAGGAGCCACATGTCTATGGTGCATCCAACAAAATAAGCAGACTCTTGGATGTCACTACTGCCCGGCTCCGGCTGGGTTACAAGTATCTTTGGCAGGTTAAATCACCACCACCAGATGTAGACCAAACGAAATGTAAACTTTGCCAGATGGACTATTGTCACACCTTGCGTCATTATGTACTGGAGTGAGTCACACCCTGCGTCATTATGTACTGGAGTGCGATAAAATTAATGAATTTAGAGACAACTCGCTCAGAAATGATCCAGACAGGTCAAAGTATTTGATCCACAGTTTTATATTACAGACCAGTCTGAAAAAATACCCTGGCTTTGCTCACTGTAAATAAAGCTAATTTTATTATTTTAGTAACACATTGGCCGTTTCCCACCAAGGCAGGGTGACCCGAAAAACGAAAACCATCATCATTCACTTCATCACTGTCTTGCCAGAGGCACAATTACACTACAGTTTTTAAACTGCAACATTAACACCCCTCCTTCAGAGTGCAGGCACTGTACTTCCCATCTCCAGGACTCAAGTCCAGCCTGCCGGTTTCCCTGAATCCCTTTATAAATGTTACCTTGCTCACACTCCAACAGCACGTAGAGTCCTAAAAACCATTTGTCTCCACTCCTATCTAACACGGTCACACACGCTTGCTGGAAGTCCAAGCCCCTCGCACACAAAACCACCTTTACTCCAACCTTTCCTAGGCCGACCCCTAACCCGCCTTCCCTCCACTACAGATTTATACACTCTCGAAGTCATATTTCGTTCCATCCTCTCTACATGTCCAAACCATCTCAATAACCCCTCTTCAGCCCTCTGAATAATAGTTTTTCGTAATCCCACACCTCCTAATCTCCAATCTACGGATTCTCACACCACACAATGCCCTCAGACATGACATCTCCACTGCCTCCAGCCTTCTTCTTGTTGCAATATTCACCACCCATGTTTCACACCCATATAAGAGCGTTGTTAAAATTATACTCTCATACATTTCCAATCTTCTCTTTCATGGATAAAGTTATTTATCTCAACAGACTCTTCAGTGCACCACTCATCTTTTTCCCTCCTAAGTACTATGATTCGCCTAATATTTCCAATTGTTATGAGGTGTGGATGTGTGTTTCATTTCCTTTTTAACTTGTTCAGGAATCAAAACATTGTGGCCCAGCCCCTGGACCCATTATGTACCTCTGTAATGTTGAGGCACAGTCCTGGACCCATTATGTACCTCTGTAATGTTGAGGTACAGTCCCTGGACCCATTATGTACCTCTGTAATGTTGAGGTACAGTCCCTGGACCCATTATGTACCTCTGTAATGTTGAGGTACAGTCCCTGGACCCATTATGTACCTCTGTAATGTTGAGGTACAGTCCCTGGACCCATTATGTACCTCTGTAATGTTGAGGTACAGTCCCTGGACCCATTATGTACCTCTGTAATATTGAGGTACAGTCCCTGAATCCCTTCATAAATGTTACCTTGCTCACACTTCAACAGCACGTCAAGTATTGAAAACCATTTGTCTCCATTCACTCGTTATCAAACACGCTCACGCATGCCTGCTGGAAGTCCAAGCCCCTCGCACACAAAACCTCCTTTACCCCCTCCCTCCAACCTTTCCTAGGCCGACCCCTACCCCGCCTTCCTTCCGCTACAGACTGATACACTCTTGAAGCCATTCTGTTTCACTCCATTCTCTCTACATGTCCGAACCACCTCAACAACCCTTCCTCAGCCCTCTGGACAACAGTTTTGGCAATCCCGTGCCTCCTCCTAACTTCCAAACTACGAATTCTCTGCATTATATTCACACCACACATTGCCCTCAGACATGACATCTCCACTGCCTCCAGCCTTCTCGCTGCAACATTCATCACCCATGCTTCACACCCATATAAGAGCGTTGGTAAAACTATACTCTCATACATTCCCCTCTTTGCCTCCAAGGACAAAGTTCTTTGTCTCCACAGACTCCTAAGTGCACCACTCACTCTTTTTCCCTCATCAATTCTATGATTCATCTCATCTTTCATAGACCCATCCGCTGACACGTCCACTACCAAATATTTGATACATTCACCTCCTCCATGCTCTCTCTCTCTCTCCAATCTGATATCCAATCTTTCATCACCTAATCTTTTTGTTATCCTCATAACCTTACTCTTTCCTGTATTCACTTTTAATTTTCTTCTTTTACATACCCTACCAAATTCATGCACCAACCTCTGCAACTTCTTTTCAGAATCTCCCAAGAGCACAGTGTCATTAGCAAATAGCAACTGTGACAACTCCCACTTTGTGTGATTCTTTATCTTTTAACTCCATGCCTCTTGCCAAGACCCTCGCATTTACTTCCCTTACAACCCCATCTATAAATATATTGAACAACCATGGTGACATCACACATCCTTGTCTAAGGCCTACTTTTACTGGGAAATAATCTCCCTCTTTCCTTCATACTCTAACTTGAGCCTCACTATCGTCGTAAAAACTCTTCACTGCTTTCAGTAACCTTCCTCCTATTCCATACACCTGCAACATCTGCCACATTGCCCCCCTATCCACCCTGTCATACGCCTTTTACAAATCCATAAATGCCACAAAAACCTCTTTAGCCTTATCTAAATACTGTTCACTTATATGTTTCACTGTAAACACCTGGTCCACACACCCCCTACCTTTCCTAAAGCCTCCTTGTTCATCTGCTATTCTGTTCTCCATCTTACTCTTAATTCTATCAATAATAACTCTACCATGCACTTTACCAGGTATACTCAACAGACTTATCCCCCTATAATTTTTCACTCTTTTGTCCCCTTTGCCTTTATACAAAGGAACTATGCATGCTCTCTGCCAATCCCTAGGTACCTTACCCTCTTCCATACATTTATTAAATAATAGCACCAACCACTCCAAAACTATATCCCCACCTGCTTTTAACATTTCTATCTTTATCCCATCAATCCCAGCTGCCTTACCCCGTTTCATTTTACCTACTGCCTCACGAACTTCCCCCACACTCACAACTGGCTCTTCCTCACTCCTACAAGATGTTATTCCTCCTTGCCCTATACACGAAATCACAGCTTCCCTATCTTCATCAACATTTAACAATTCCTCAAAATATTCCCTCCATCTTCCCAATACCTCTAACTCTCCACTTAATAACTCTCCTCTCCTATTTTTAACTGACAAATCCATTTGTTCTCTAGGCTTCCTTAACGTGTTAGTCTCACTCCAAAACTTTTTCTTATTTTCAACAAAATTTGCTGGTAACTTCTCACCCACTCTCTCATTTGCTCTCTTTTTACATTGCTTCACCACTCTCTTAACCTCTCTTTTTCTCCATATACTCTTCCCTCCTTGCATTACTTCTACTTTGTAAAAACTTCTCATATGCTAACTTTTTCTCCCTTACTACTCTCTTTACATCATCATTCCACCAATCGCTCCTCTTCCCTCCCGCACCCACTTTCCTGTAACCACAAACTTCTGCTGAAAACACTAACACTACATATTTAAACCTACCCCATACCTCTTCGACCCCATTGCCTATGCTCTCATTAGCCCATCTATCCTCCAATAGCTGTTTATATCTTTCCCTAACTGCCTCCTCTTTTAGTTTATAAACCTTCACCTCTCTTACCTGATGCTTCTATTCTCCTTGTATCCCATCTACCTTTTACTCTCAGTGTAGCTACAACTAGAAAGTGATCTGATATATCTGTGGCCCCTCTATAAACATGTACATCCCGAAGTCTACTCAACAGTCTTTTATCCACCAATACATAATCCAACAAACTACTGTCATCTCGCCCTACATCATATCTTGTATACTTATCCTCTTTTTCTTAATATGTGTTACCTATAAGTAAACCCCTTTCTATACAAAGTTCAATCAAAGGGCTCCCATTATCATTTACACCTGGCACCCCAAACTTACCTACCACACCCTCTCTAAAAGTTTCTCCTACTTTAGCATTCAGGTCCCCTACCACAATTATTATTATTTATTATTATTATTATTATTATTATTATTATTATTCACGCGGAGAATTTGAATTGTCTATATCTTCCTACAAGTTTTCGCTTTAATTTGACTAATACCACAATGACTCGCCTGAGCTTCAAATTTTGAAGGTCGGTGTTGTGTAACTGGTTGTGAAGTGTAGGAAGAGTTGTGCTGGGACCAGAGTTGTTGATGCTGTTCCCAGCAGCATCCTGGAATGGTGGCCTGGTGACTAAAGCTCCCGCTTCACACACGGAGGACCAGGATTCGATTCCCGGCGGGTGGAAACATTTCGACACGTTTCCTTATACCTGTTGTCCTGTTCACCTAGCAGCAAATAGGTACTGGGTGTTAGTCGACTGGTGTGGGTCGCATCCTGGGGGACAAGATTAAGGACCACCATGAAAATAAGTTAGTCCTCAATAACGCACTGACTTTCCTGGCTTATCCTGGGTGGCTAACCCTCCGGGGTTAAAAATCCGAACGAAATCCTATCCTCTGCATATGGTCCTGGGACAGAGTTCATGAGCGTGTTATCAGTCTCTTCTTCGAGGTGCTCAGGGTTACTTCAGAAATTATTGAGGCAACGTTTCGCTCTCCATGAGCTTTGTCAAGCCGTTACCGGCTTGACAAGTTCCTGGAGAGCGAAACGTTGCCACAATCAAAATGTCACATTAATTGCACTTGTGTCCTTTTACTTTACATATTGTCGGTAATTCTACCAACGTTATTACAGAAATTATTGATATATCACCATCTGCTAAACAAGGTTGAAGTGTGTAGCAAACCCTGGTTTAGTGGACTGTTGCAGGGGTCGTCTTAAGATGAAGAGCCGTATAGAAGGTTTCTAACCTGACATATAAACTAACAACCACAACAAGAAGGAAGAACTCCAGGAGATCTTCAAAAGGCGAGGTGGATGTTGAGGGAGCAAGAAGACCGTTCATCTTGCAGACACACATCTGCCCCCGCCAGCTGACAACCAAGGTCATCCACATGTTGTGTCCGCCGGCCAGAACACAACCTGCTGCCACCACACACAACAATATTTAATAAATTATGTTAATGACATACATTACCGACATGTTGATAAATTAGAAACATGTGCAACATCTGGGCGTCTTTATTTTCGTAGACGTTTTACCGTCCAGTGACTTTATCAATACAGTATTGAGACGAACTGAGACTACAGAAGATATCAGTCCCTCACCCTAGAAGCAGGTGTGCAGTCCCTTGGTTATAGAAACTATGCTACTGAATCCCGGCCGCCGCGCATGCATCATTATTTTGATGGTTTCTCTTGTAATACCATGAGCAGTATATGGTTACTATGCACAGTGTATGGTTATCATCCACTCTGTGTATGGTGGTTGCCATCCACACAGTGTATGGTGGTTACCATCCACACTGTGTATGGTGGTTACCATCCACACTGTGTATGGTGGTTACCATCCACACTGTGTATGGTGGTTACCATCCACACTGTGTATGGTGGTTGCCATCCACACTGTGTATGGTGGTTGCCATCCACACTGTGTATGGTGGTTGCCATCCACACTGTGTATGGTGGTTGCCATCCACACTGTGTATGGGGGTTGCCATCCACACTGTGTATGGTGGTGGTTAGTGGCAGACTTGTGTTGCTAGTGTTAGTGCAAGTGATAGTTATATAGTGGGATGGAAAGTTAGCAGTTTCTCTCTTATATTCCGTCACATAACAGAGCTGTCTTACGTCCGCTGATGTTTGTCGGCCAGAGCCACCAAGCCTTAATAATAATAATAATAATAATAATAATAATAATAATAATAATGAGGTACGTGATACAAGTATTACAGACCAAAGTTAACATCACTGACTTACTATATGGAAACTTCTTGGTTATATAGAACATTTTTGTTAACTTAGGTTAATCTTGTCCCCAGGATGCGACCTACAGCAGTCGGCTAACATCCAGGTACCTACTTACTGTTAGGCGAATAGGGGCAGCAGGTGTATGGAAACATGGCCAGCGTTTTACCCGTGCCAGATGGATCCGAGACCCCAGTGTAAGCCGGGGAGGCTATCAAGCAAGCCACAAGCCACCTCCAAGCCCCAAGCCACGAGAATATCGTCAAACATTCTACTAAGGTTTTGACAGCTACGTAGCTACGTAAGCTTCCAGGGCTTCGTTCCAGCAGAGCTGGACTAGGAATTACTCTGAGGACAGTTATCTACCACAAACATTTAATATAAATGTAAGTAGAGTAAGTGTTGCAACATACAAGTGAAAGCCAGCCTAAACATCAGGAAATAAACATTATTTCTCCTCTACTACGCAACACTGAAGAATTCCAGTGTGACCCCAAGACAAGTTAGGCTGGACTGTTACCTGCATACTTGTACATGTCGCGGGTCATCGCCCTCCCATCCTCTGTGGCCCGCTGAACACACCAGGCTTCCTGCCTGATCACTCGCACCCTCCCATCCTCTGTGGCCCGCTGAACACACCAGGCTTCCTGCCTGATCACTCGCACCCTCCCATCCTCTGTGGCCCGCTGAACACACCAGGCTTCCTGCCTGATCACTCGCACCCTCCCATCCTCTGTGGCTCGCTGAACACACCAGGCTTCCTGCCTGATCACTCGCACCCTCCCATCCTCTGTGGCCCGCTGAACACACCAGGCTTCCTGCCTGATCACTCGCACCCTCCCATCCTCTGTGGCTCGCTGAACACACCAGGCTTCCTGCCTGATCACTCGCACCCTCCCATCCTCTGTGGCCCGCTGAACACACCAGGCTTCCTGCCTGATCACTCGCACCCTCCCATCCTCTGTGGCCCGCTGAACACACCAGGCTTCCTGCCTGATCACTCGCACCCTCCCATCCTCTGTGGCCCGCTGAACACACCAGGCTTCCTGCCTGATCACTCGCACCCTCCCATCCTCTGTGGCCCGCTGAACACACCAGGCTTCCTGCCTGATCACTCGCACCCTCCCATCCTCTGTGGCCCGCTGAACACACCAGGCTTCCTGCCTGATCACTCGCACCCTCCCATGATCTGTGGCTCGCTGAACACACCAGGCTTCCTGCCTGATCACTCGCACCCTCCCATCCTCTGTGGCCCGCTGAACACACCAGGCTTCCTGCCTGATCACTCGCACCCTCCCATCCTCTGTGGCCCGCTGAACACACCAGGCTTCCTGCCTGATCACTCGCACCCTCCCATCCTCTGTGGCACGCTGAACACACCAGGCTTCCTGCCTGATCACTCGCACCCTCCCATCCTCTGTGGCCTGCTGAACACACCAGGCTTCCTGCCTGATCACTCGCACCCTCACATCCTCTGTGGCCCGCTGAACACACCAGGCTTCCTGCCTGATCACTCGCACCCTCCCATCCTCTGTGGCTCGCTGAACACACCAGGCTTCCTGCCTGATCACTCGCACCCTCCCATCCTCTGTGGCCCGCTGAACACACCAGGCTTCCTGCCTGATCACTCGCACCCTCCCATCCTCTGTGGCCCGCTGAACACACCAGGCTTCCTGCCTGATCACTCGCACCCTCCCATCCTCTGTGGCCCGCTGAACACACCAGGCTTCCTGCCTGATCACTCGCACCCTCCCATCCTCTGTGGCCCGCTGAACACACCAGGCTTCCTGCCTGATCACTCGCACCCTCCCATCCTCTGTGGCCCGCTGAACACACCAGGCTTCCTGCCTGATCACTCGCACCCTCCCATCCTCTGTGGCCCGCTGAACACACCAGGCTTCCTGCCTGATCACTCGCACCCTCCCATCCTCTGTGGCACGCTGAACACACCAGGCTTCCTGCCTGATCACTCGCACCCTCCCATCCTCTGCGGCCCGCTGAACACACCAGGCTTCCTGCCTGATCACTTACACCATCCCATCCTCTGTGGCCCGCTGAACACACCAGGCTTCCTGCCTGATCACTCACACTCTTCCTGCTGGTAACTCAAAGCTGAGTTCTGCTAAGTTAATTTATGAAGGGCAGGTCAGCCTGCCAACACACACTAGTGCAAATGAAAGCAGTGAGCTCTGTTAAATAGCAGAGATATTATTATGTATGTATCAGTGCATAAGATATGATTATATCCATCAGTACTTAATATGTTTATATATTAATCAGTACATGAGAGAGAGAAATTTGAAAATATTTATTTTCGTGGCAGCTTGTGCACTTAATTTCTCTCTCTCTCTCTCTCTCTCTCTCTCTGTCTGTCTGTCTGTCTGTCTGTCTGTCTGTCTGTCTGTCTGTGTCTGTCTGTCTGTCTGTAATAAAGTTGGTAGAATTACCGACAATGTGTAAAGTAAAAGGAGACAAGTGCAACTAATGTGACATTTATATTATGGCAACGCTTCGCTGTCTGGGAGTTATAAAATAACTCTGAAAAACACAACAACTCGACAAATTAAGAAGCATGAGTGCAAATTAATTAATGTTGTATAAAGAAGGAAAAAATTCACCTATACAAAAATATATTAATAATAAGTAACTATTTACAACTTACAATCTGCTCCAGAAAACCACCAGACTAGAGTTCACATTAGCTCACTAGCACAGTTTAGCTCACTAGCACAGTTTAGCTCACTAGCACAGTTTAGCTCACTAGCACAGTTTTAGTAATGAGTTAGACAAAATAAATCATCAGGGAGGCACCTTGACATACACCCCCCCGTCTTCACCTCTGCCAGGTTGATTAATTACCAGCAGGCAAAACACCATACAGTATTCTCGCATAAACAGGCCTCTGCATACCAGGGCCTTACAAATAAACATAAGAGCACTCAAACACAAACACCTATAGTATACACTAAAAAAAAACTTACCAAAATTACCTACTCAAACTACCTCTTGGTGAGGGGCTCTTGATTTAGGGAATTGGATCTGTGCTCCAGTTCCCCGAATTAAGCCTGAATGCCTTCCACATCCCCCTCCCCAGGCGCTGTATAATCCTCCGGGTTTAGCGCTTCCCCTTTAATTATAATAATACTCAAACTACCACCCAAACATGATGACTTCACCCCCGTCACCACCCGACTTGTACTGAACTAAACACACCTCTCCTCTGCTTCTGTCCTGCTCACTGACACAAATAAAACGCGTTCGCTTTCAGGGAATAATACACGTCCACCTTCGGTATACTACACGGAAAATGACATACATGGAGTGTTATTTTATATATAATTTTTTAATGCAGTACTCCGTAATAATCAGTGTATCATTCATAGCCTTTAATTAAAGGCCCTATACTGGATGAGCTTCTTGCCCTGGATTTTGCATAAGAGAAGTATTTCGCATTTCTTCTAAGTTATTTTATGGCCTTTTGCTTCCCCCCCCCCCTTTTTTTTTTCTCCTGGGCTCTGTGTGATGTAGCCCAAGTTTCTTGTGGTTTATCAGGAGTCTACTGCTACTGAGGAGCTCTGATATCCGTCATCTTCACCTGTAGAGGAAGCCCCTCGTTCCGGTTTGAATCTTCTTATTAGCAGTAAAGGTGTGTGTCTGGTGCATATTTCCAGTGACAATGAGCTCAGCCTCATAACGAACTGGTTTATATCGACGATAGTCCTATAATTTTCACAAAGGTATCTTGTTAAGCTCATAATTTATTTGGTCCAGTTGATGTTAGTTAAATTTGTTAAATTCACCCTCATGATTGACCGTGTTTGAAGTGATCCAGGCCACTGTGCACGCAGGTCCTAACCTGTTATGTTGTGCTCTGAGATTGCAGTCTTTGACACTTATGTCCCGGTCCAGGTCCTCATTGTTGGTAAATAAGGTGTAGGGTGTTTCCCAGTCTGGTCGGCTCGGTAATCACCTGGTTTACGATGAATTTATTGCAGAGGTTAAATAATTGCCGTGTGAGACTGTTCCTCCTAGCTAGCTCCAGGAACACTCGCGCCATTACAGTCCTTGCTGCATTCTTCCTTTTGAGGTGGATAAAATTTAAATTGCCAAATAGTAGCTGCTGCTGCTGCTTGCCGAATACAGTTTTATTTAGCCCAAAAGGAAGAATACAGCAAGGATTGTAATGGCAGTGAGTGTCCCTGGAGCTAGCTGGGAGGAACAGTCTCACACCACATAATTACTAAACCTCTGCAATAAATTCACCATAAGCCAGGTGATTACCGAGCCGACCAGACTGGGAGGCACCCTGGCTTTGATAGGCTGTCAAGACAATGCTTGATCTCCAATAACTTGTCGTTGAACCCCTGGGAGGTTGTATCGAATGGTTTACACACAAGCACAACTGGTAGTGATATCGGCAAAAATTCTGGTGTCGTCCCATCCATGCCCTGGAGGCCAGTAATGACTGAAATTGATCGATAAGAGTTACGAGGTGGTGTAACCACTGACGGGCTTTACATTTCGTCAGGCGCTGTATAATCCTACGGGTTTAGCGCTTCCCCTTGATTATAATAATAAATTTACATTTCGTGCTAATTCTGCTAGACCAAGTGCTGCCATCTGTCGAGAGTCTAGTCCTACGTAGACCTGAATTCACTAGACCTTGCTCTTGCCTCACTTTAGCAGCACCAGCAGCAAGACCTGCGTCTTAACTCTTATTGGGTAATAGGTACTGCCTGTACCTATTACCCAATAAAACTAAGGTACACCTCAGAAGTATCATTACCCACCAGAAATATTATTGATACAGTGGTGCTAGGAGCGGTGAATCGACCCTTGCAAAGTCAGCTAGGTAACTACTACTAGGTGAGTGCACAACGTACATAAAGTGCCATATATATATATATATATATATATATATATATATATATATATATATATATGTGTCGTGCCGAATATGTAAAACTGGTCAATTAGCAAAAACTCATTTAAAATTAAGTCCTTTCTGAAATTTTCTCTTATACGTTTAAAGATATACTTTTTTCATTAATGTTAATGCGAAAAATTTTAATTTTGCACCAAAAGCATCTTAGAAAACTTACCTAACCTTATTATAACAAGAGCAATTTATTTTACCCTAACCCAACTAAATATATTTTAAATACGTTAACAATAATTTAGTACTAAACAAACACAATCAAATATATTTTTTTCGTTAGGTTCAGAATGATTTTGGCGAAATTATTGCATACACAAATTTTCACTTGTCCTATATGGCAAGATGAGCGTTGCTATTTAAGCCAAGATCCCAAGTTCTGCCTATTCGGCACGACATATATATATATATATATATATATATATATATATATATATATATATATATATATATGTAAGGGTGCACTTAGTGACAACACATGTACACACGTCGATTAAATATGCAGTATAAGAGTAAATATTCCTGGTTTTTACTTGATCACTAGAATGTGTGTAGAAGAGGCATATGTGCCAGAGGACTTGCTGTCTTACTAACATTAATACACGTAGTGATAACCATAACCCATGACATAATTACATTTTGTCTTGACTTTTTGGGGTTATTCTAGGTAATTTACTCTATGAATGATAATTATACTTATTGGTACCTGTCCCTAAATAAACTTATGTAAAGAGTAAGATTAGTGTTATGTTGTAGTGTGTGTTAGAGGGAGACGGTGTAGCTAGTGGTCAGTTTAGTGGTAGTGGTCAGTGGGTGGAGCACCAACCATAAAAACTGGGCTGCCCATCACCACTGTTGGTGCTTCTGAACCTTCCCAGCTTGACACACCACCCTAACATACCAGTGCACCACTCCTCCACCCTGGTATAACCTGGTACTTGTGAACCTTCCCAGCCTGACACACCACCCTAACTAACATACCAGTGGACCACTCCTCCACCCTGGTATAACCTGGTACTAGTGAACCTTCCCAGCTTGACACACCACCCTAACTAACCAGTGTGTAATGTAAAAGGACACAAGTGCAACTAATGTGACATTTTATTGTGGCAACGTTTCGCCCTCCAGGAGCTTTGTCAAGCCGTTACAGACAGTACAAAAACAGAGAGAGTATATATATGCTCAGAGTGAGGTGCAATACTAGTGGTAGTAGTAGTAATACAAAATGTTAGAACAATTAACTTACACATGAATAAAAGGATATAAAAGCTATTACTTGGGAAACATAAAAATAGGCTAGACAAATATTTCTACTGGAGGCTGGATAGAGAAGGTCTCTTCCAGTGTTCATTCTCTGTAATGTGCTTGTGTAGCATTAACAGGAGAGACTATGTGATGGCAGGGTTTACTGTTTTCAGGAGGATTCTTGCTAAGACTTCAGAGATGGTGAAGCTGTCTTTGTTTTGTTTAATTAGAAACGGCTATTAGTGAAGATTCAAGGCACTTGTGCCTGCGGAAATTAGTTTCTTTGATCACTAATTGGGCGTCTCTGAATTTCATGAGATGATTGGTGGAATTTTGGTGTTGTACACAGGCGTTGTTCAAGTTATCGTTCCTACATGCGTAAATGTGTTCATTGAGGCGGGTGTCGAGGTTTCTTGCTGTTTCACCTACATAAATCTTGTCGCAGCCTCCACAGGGTATAGTGTAGACCCCTGCGTTGACTGGTTCATGGTGCTTGGATTTTGTTCTGGTTAGATCCTTTATCAAAGTGCTGGAAGCGATGGCGACTTTGGTGTTAGCTTGTGAAAGTACTTTAGAAACGTTCAGTGCAACCTGGCTGTTGGGAAGAATTATAACTTTGTTGGGAGTGGTGTTGGTGCGTGGAGAATTAATGATCTGAAGAGCTCTTTTCTTGCAATCTTTGATGAAAAAGGAAGGAAAATGTAAATCAGTGTAGGTTCGGTGAATGTATGTACATTCTTCGTCAAGAAACTCAGGACTACAAATTCGGAATGCTCTTGAGAAAAATCCGATGATGATGCCTCTTTTGGTCTTAGTATCTTGACTGAAATAGAAGTGTGCGAGATCATTTTTATTGGTAGGTTTCCGATAAACTTGAAATCTTAGGCTGTTGTCTACTTTGTGAATGAGGACGTCGAGGAAAGGTAGCTTGTCATTGGACTCTTCTAGTGTAAACTGGATCGCCGGTTCAACTGCGTTGAGCCTTGCTTGTATTGTTTGTAGATTCCGTACATCAAAACGTTTGGGAGTTATTACGAGGACGTCGTCCACGTAACGTAACCAAGTGTAACCAAGTGACGCTTAAAGGGATGATGTTGGCGAAGTGTTCGGACTCTAGGTGTTCCATGTACAAGTTGGCTAAGACGGCACTGATGGGGGACCCCATTCCCATGCCATAGGTTTGTTTGAAGAGTCTGTTATTGAAAGAAAAACAGTTGAAATTAACTGAGTTCAATCAAGTCAACAAAATCTCCGGGAGGTAGAGGAAGATTAAGGTCCTGATTGACTTAACGTCGTAGAACCTCGATGGCTTTTGTGGTAGGTACTTTTGTGAAGAGGGAAGTCACGTCCAAACTGCTTAGTTTCTTGTCACTCTGAGCCTATATATACCTTCTGTGTCCATGTACTGTTTGTAACGGCTTGACAAAGCTCCTGGAGAGCGAAACGTTGCCACAATGAAATATGACATTAGTTGCACTTGTGTCCTTTTACTTTACATATTGTCGGTAATTCTACCAACTTTATCACAACATACCAATGCACCACTCCTCCACCCTGGTATAACCTGGTACTAGTGAACCTTCCCAGCTTGACACACCACCCTAACTAACATACCAGTGGACCTCTCCTTCACCCTGGTATAACCTGGTACTTGTGAACCTTCCCAGCTTGATGCACCACCCTAACTAACATACCAGTGGACCACTCCTCCACCCTGGTATAACCTGGTACTAGTGAACCTTCCCAGCTTGACACGCCACCCTAACTAACATACCAGTGGACCACTCCACCCTGGTATAACCTGGTACTAGTGAACCTAGTTTGACACCCTGCCCTAACATACCGGTGTATCACTCCTCCACCCTGGTATAACCTGGTACTAGTGAACCTTCCCAGCTTGACACACGACCCTAACATACCATACCAGTGGATCTCTCCTCCACCCTGGTATAACCTGGTACTAGTGAACCTTCCTAGCTTGACACACCACCCTAACTAACATACCATTGGACCACTCCACCCTGGTATAACCTGTTGTTACTATCCTTATTGCTGTTACAACTGTTAATACTGCTGTTACACCTGTTATAAAGACCAACTAGAGGATATAACCTGCTTGACTTGGTTCTTGCCAGCAGGGAAACGCTAATTAATAATCTTGAGGTTAATGATGAACTTGGGGAAAGTGATCACAAATCACTCAGTTTTAATATATCATGGAGTTTCCCTAATAATGGCAATCAAGTCTCTGTCCCTGATTTCCGTTTGGCTAATTTCATAGGACTGAAAAATTTCTTGGGTGGGCTGAACTGGAATGACCTGACTATGGGGTCAGGTAGGTGGTGGTGATTGTCGATATGACGTTTTCCAGGGCACAGTTCTAGCTGCTCAGACAACTTATGTTCCAAATAGGGTAATCAGATCAAACAAAAATGATCCTAAATGGATGAACAATAGATTAAAACATCTCATTGGTCAAAAGAGGAATATATAGGCAAATCAAAAGAGGAGAGGTGCAATTAAGAAATGAATATATTCAGATAAAGAGAGAAATAAAAAAGGGAATAAGAAAAGCAAAAAGAGATGAGGTTAAAGTTGCAAGAGAATCGGAGACTAACCCAAAAGGATTCTTTCAGGTATACAGAAGTAAGATCAGGGACAAGATAGGCCCACTCAAAAGTTAATCGGGTAGTTCATGGACAGTGATAAGGAAATGTGTAGAATTTTTAACACATACTTCCTCTCAGTTTTTACACAGGGAGATACTAGCGACATTCCAGAAATAATAAATTATGTAGAACAGGATGATAAACTATGCATGATTAGGGTCACAAGTGACATGGTCCTTAGGCAAATAGATAAAATAAAACCTAACAAATCCCCAGGCCCTGATGAACTGTATGCAAGGGTTCTAAAGGAATGTAAAGAGGAGCTTAGCAAACCTTTGGCTAATCTTTTGAACATATTACTACAGACTGGCATGGTGCCAGATAAGTGGAAAATGGCAGATGTGATACCTATTTTCAAAGCAGGTGACAGGTCCTTAGCTTCGAACTATTGACCAATAAGCCTAACCTCCATAGTGGGGAAAATTTATGGAATCAATCCTCTTCAAGGGGGGCTCCTTGGCATAGTGAAGAGGCTCTTGGTCTGAGGAATTAGACCTGTTGGTCTGCTTCCTCAGACCGAACCTAATTACCCCCCAATCCCCCCTCCCTTATACCATCCTCCTTTTTTCTTTTCCTCCTCCTCCTCCCCACCCCTCCCTATCACCCTTCCTCTTTTTTTTTTCTCCACAGGCACGCTAGTTCCTGGGTAGGGGAAGGGGTACTGGGGTCCATCCCATTCCGTTGAGGTTTTTGGCGGTGGTGTAGTTTGCCGTGGAATCTGGATCGCCTAAGGACGTCCCAATCCCTCTCCGGTCTCCCGGGAACTGGCTTTGGGTATCTTTCGGGCGACGGGTGTATCTTTGGAAGCCACCTTTCGGATTCCGGGGGTGGTGGCCAAAGGAGGTATGCTTTGTGGCGGATATCCAGCTGCCCTCTCTTTTGTCCACCAATGTAGCTCGGCAGATGTGAGGTTGCTACCCTGGATTGCTGGTTTACTGGCATGATGGGTAGGGTATGGCACGGGTTCTATGCTGCATCTGCACTACTTGCAGTGCTGAGGTCCTCTTGGGTGCAGAGGGAGATTTCTGGCACTCTCATTCCTCCCAGGAACTATCCCTCCCCAGTCCCCCCTTTTTTTTATTTTTTTTTTATTTTTCTTTTCTTTTCTTTTTTTCTTTTTTTTTCTTAAAAACAAAGTAACCTAACCATGGAAGCCCTAGTCCATGAACCTGCTACCCCCAGGCCCCTTCTTGATACCACACCCCGTTCTGACCCCGCCTGGTCTTTGGACCACTCTTCGGACACTCCTAATGCCTCTGTACCTCTTGCCCGTGCTGTTTCCTGACCCGCTTCAGGTACTGAGGTCTCGACTGACTCCTTCGATTTATCTGACCTCCGCTCTCCTTTGACTGCTTCTGACCTCTCCCTCTACGGTGCGGCAATTTTCGAATCACCGGCCCGTTCCACGTCGTACCAACTCTGGTCCCACGCCTAAACGCCAACGACAATTACCTGCTGATGATACTTCTCCACCTTCTTGTTCTTCTCAGAAAAGATTGACACATCCTGCACTCCCTTTCCACGCTCAGTTTCAGAATGCACAATGGACTAAATTCTTCACTTTACGACCGACTTCCTCTATTGCCTATCTTTCTGACCATAGTATTGGCAAGGCACTCCTACGCCATGTTGGTAAAGATATTTCTTTTCATGCTCTTAAGAGCGGTACATGCATCGTCACTGTACAGAATGCTACCCAAGCTCATGATCTTTCTCTTCTTTCCCATATCAATACTGTTCCTGTCTATTGAAAAACATCATTCCCTCAATTCTTGTAGTGGTACTGTCATTCTGCCCCATACCATAGTTCAACAAAATTTCCAGACATGTGGCAATGACATTCTTGAACAGCTGGAACTCCAAGATCTCCCAATCCTCAAGGTAGACACTTACGTTCTTCCTGCCCACGGGCAGAGACAATACCCTAGCAATGTGGCTCGTTTAACTTTTGACAGCCGTGAACTCCCATCCTCAGTTTATGTAGCAGGACATCGGTTACAAGTTCGAAAGGTGATCCCTGCACCGCAACAGTGTAGAAATTGCTGGCGATTTGGCCATTCAGCGAAATATTGCAGATCTATAGCCGAATGCCCAGTCTGTGGTGCTGATGACCATTCTAATACGTCTTGCAATCGACCTCCCTCTTGCCTTAATTGTCATGAGGCTCACCCTTCATACTCTCGCTATTGCCAAGTCTACTTAAATGAGCGGGAAATCCGTTACCTCAAAGAGGCAGAAGGTCTCCCTTATGCCATGGCAGTTTCTCATCTCCGCCTCCAAGGGAGACTACCTCGTGTTTCTTATTCTCGTGTTTCAAAACGTCCCCCCACTTCTGGGGTTCCATCTTCTGCAGCCTCTTCTGTGGTTACCTTTCCCATAGTCACTCCTGTATCTAATTCTTTTGCTGTCCTGGGCTCTGACTTCCCTACTTCAATGCTTCAGTCTGTTCTCGCTTCATGTTCTCCCTCACAAGCCTCGGTATCGATGAGATCTCATACGACACCACCTCCCAATTGTCCCTCTACTTCTCAGAAGTCAAAAAAAGCTCCTTTAACCCCTCCTTCCCTTCTTCCACCTCCTCATTTTACCTTCCCTGTCTCTGTACCTGATTCTTTCCCTCTCACTGGCTCTGTTACAAGTGTAGAGGTTCACACTCCTCCTCGTACTGTACCTTCCTCCCCTGTTCCCTCCCAAGTTTCTTCCTCTTCTGCCACCTCCCAGGTTTCTGCCTCTTCTGTCCCCTTCCACGCTTCTTCTCCAGTTCCCTCCACCCTTTCGCCCCCCCCCCTACCTTGGTACAGTCCATTACAGTTCCAATCTTTACTCATCCTCCCCTACCATCTCCAATATTGTCTCCCATACAACGTCTTTGAATTCCGAAACACTTGAAGCAATCTCTGCAGAGACCAAACCATCATTGGACACTGATTCACCCTCTGTTCCTTCTCTCTCCTCTCCTCCATGTGCGCAACTCCTTTCTTCGCAGCGCTCCGTTCCTTTGCTTCTTGAACGTTTTCCGCTGCCACCGCATGTGGACTTTTCTAACCCCTCTAGTCCGTAGGAACCCTTACCTGTGGATTTCAGGTATCTTTATCGTTGCCAATCATGGCCTATTTACAGTGGAATATACGCAGCCTCAGGGGTAATCGGGGTGAGCTTCAGATGTTACTCTCCTGGTTTTCCCCTGTTGGTGTTTGCTTACAGGAACAAAAATTACACTCTGCTGTTATCTATCCCATCTCAGGCTATAATTTATTGTATTCTTCAGATCCTTTTCCTGATGGGACCTTTAATGAAAGTGCCCTTCTTCTATGCACTGATATTCCGTACCATCAGCTATTTGTTCGTACTTCGCTGCATTACACAGCAGCCCATATCCACTTGCATAGGTGGTATATGCTCTTTTCTTTATATCTCTCTCCTTCTCGGGCATTATCTATTCTGGATATTGCCTTTCTTGTTTCGTCATTACCGCCACCGCTTCTGTTACTTGGCAATTTTAATGCCCATCATTTCCTCTGGGGGGTCTCACTGTGATTCCCGTGGCATTCAGTTAGAGGCTTTTCTTGCTTCCCACCCCCTCCATGTTTTAAATACAGGTACTCACACCCTGTGAAGGCTTACTCAGCCCTGTAACGACTTCAGACAGTATTACCAAGGCTGGCTCCTCCTCAGGAAAATTAATGTATAAAAAAAGAATAAAAACTGACAAACATACACTTTATTATTTAGAAAATATAAAATATAAAACACTTAAATATGAAATATTAATCCTACATTAAAGAAAATGAAAAATGAAAAATATAAATAACTGAATTCAACACTGATATAAAACTTGGGTGTCTGGTGTTGGTGACACTGCTTATTGAAATCGTAGCCGTTGCTGATGATGGGGGGTGCGGGGGTCGCAGGTGTTGGTTACAACCCACTGGCTAGTTCTTCACAGTATAGCCGTATTATATCCCGATGACAGGAAAGCAGGTTCTTTACCGCTGCAATGATGAGGGGTTACGTCCTGCAATTTCATACAGGTGCACAGGTAATTAAATCCAAAAAGGGGAAGTCTCAGGACGTTAGTCCATCTCCATCAGTTCTGCTCGTTGATTGGCAGGTGACCCTCTCTGTCATCCAAGAGTAGTGCTGGGAGCTGTGAGTCTAGTGATTACTGTTTGGACCGGAGCCCCCACACGTCACCTTTCGGGGGGGGAAGAAGGAGGGGAAGGGATAGCCGGAGCTAGACTGACCCTACCTTAACAAGTAGCCGGCAAGCAAACTATCACTTTCAGGGAGGGGGAAAAAAGGTGGGAATAGCGGGAGCTATTGTCCCATTGGTCTTACCAGTGCAGTTTGCAAAGTGATGGAACGCCTGGTAAATAGACATTTAGTGTGGTATTTAGAGACGCACAACAGTCTCCACTCGTCAATATGGCTTTCGTAAGGGCTGTTCTACCATAGACCCCTTACTACGCTTGGATATGTATGTTCGTAATGCCTTTGCGAATAACCACTCAGTTATTGCCATATTTTTTGACCTTGAGAAGGCATGTGACACATCTTGGAGGTATAATATTTTGGCCCAAGCCCACTCCTTAGGCCTCCGAGGCAATCTACCATCCTTCCTTAAGAACTTTTTAACTGACAGACATTTCTGTGTTCGGGTTAATAATGTGCTCTCCCCAGACTTTATCCAAGCTGAAGGTGTCCCCCAGGGATGTGTTCTGAGCACAACACTTTTTCTCCTTGCTATAAATGATTTGGCCTCTAGTCTTCCATCAAATATTTGGTCATCACTCTTATGTTGATGACTTCGCTATTGCCTGTGTAGGCGCTGATTGTCACCTCATTACAGTTTCTCTCCAGCATGTGGTCGACTGTTTCCAATTGGGCCACCACACATGGGTTTAAATTTTCAAGTACCAAAACTCACCAAATTACTTTCACTTGACGCTCTGTCATCTCCGATCATCCTTTGTACGTTTATGGCTCCCGTATCCCTGAACTTGATAGTCAGGTTTCTGGGCCTCTTTGACCATAGGTTATCCTGGAAACCTCACATTACCTCTCTGAAGGCAACTTGTCACAGCCGACTGAACCTTCGTAAAACCCTTGCTCATCTTTTATGGGAAGCTGATCGTCGAACTCTCCTTTGCCTACATTCCACCCTCATTTTATCGAAACTTGATTATGGTGACCAGATCTATTCAGTGGCCTCTCCTGCTACTCTCTCTAGCCTTAACCCCATTCATCACCAAGGATTATGTTTATGCCTTGGTGCTTTTTGCTCTTTCCCTGTTGAGTGCCTCTATGCAAAAGTGAACGTTCCATCCTTATCCGATCGCCGTGATGCCCATTGCCTTCGCTACTATGTACACTCTCATGATCTCCGCAATCCTTCCATTTAAAGAATGGTCACTGATATTAGTAGACATTCTTTATTTGTTCGCCGCCCCTGTTTACTCCATCCCATCTCTCTTCGCCTACATTCGCTCTTGTCTTCTCTTCAATTACCACCTTTCTATGTTCATATAGCATCTCACTTTTCCCTACCCCCATCCCTGGGAAGTTCCAGCTGTTCGAGTATGTTCTTTCTCCCTTGCTCGAAAGCCTAACTGTCTACGGTCGCTTCCTGCTCTCTTTTTCTTGACCACTTCCACTCTCATTCTCATGCCATTGCAGTGTACATAGATGGCTCTAAGTCTTATGACAGCGTAGGATTCACAGCAGTTTCTGGACAGCATCGTATGAGGGCATTTACTATCTTCGGCTAGTATTTTTACTGCTGAATTGTATGCCATTCTTGCAGCACTTATCCGTATTGCATCTATGCCTGTGTCATCATTTGTGGTTGTCTCAGACTCCCTTAATGCTTTACAGGCTATACAGAAATTTAATACATCTCACCCCTTAATCCTCCATATCCAACTTTGGCTATGCCGCATCTTTACCAAGCATAAAGATATTGTTTTTTGTTGGGTCCCTGGTCATGTTGACGTACAGGGCAATGAACAGGCAGACACTGCTGCGCGGTCAGCAGTACATAACCTACCAGTTTCATATAAAGGTATTCCATTTATGAACTATTTTGCTGCAATAGCTACCCACCTTCACACCTGTTGGCAACAATGTTGGTCTACTCTGCTCGGTAACAAACTTCAGTCTATTAAACTGAGTATAGGTTACTGGCCATCTTCTTGTCACCAGTGTCGAGGTTGGGAGACTACTCTCTCCCGTCTTCACATTGGCCATACTCGTTTTACTCATGGATATCTCATGGAGAGGCGCCCTGCTCTTCTCTGTGAGAACTGTCAGGTTCCATTATCAATCAGCCACATTCTGTTAGACTGCCCACTTTATCAACGAGCACGCAGAATTTACCTCCGTCGTCGTCTTCGCTCCGCTGCTCTCTCTTTACCTTCCCTTCTCGCTGATGGACCCACCTTTCATCCGGACTCTCTCATTGACTTTTTGACAACTGACTGACTTGACAAACTCTGATACCTTCAGCCCTTTCTCCCTCAATCTCTTGCTACCCTCTACCCCCGCACTATCCCCTGCCCCGCTGTTTTCTGTAACCTACTGATCATCCCTACCCCCTTCTACCGCCCAATACCCTCGCTTCCTTCCCTACCCTGCAGCTCTGTATAGCTCTTGTGGCTTAGCACTTCTTTTTTATTATAATAATATGGAATCAATAATTGCCAAGGCAGTTCGTAGCCACCTTAAAAAACATAAATTAATCAACGAATCTCAGCATGGTTTTACAAAGGGGCATTCCTGCCTTACGAATTTATTAACTTTTTTCACTAAGGTATTTGAAGAGGTAGATCATGGTAATATGATATTGTGTATATGGACTTCAGTAAGGCTTTTGACAGGGTCCCACATCAGAGACTGTTGAGGAAAATTAAGGCACATGGAATAGGAGGAGAATTTTTTTCCTGGATAGACTCATGGTTGACAAATAGGCAGCAAAGAGTTTGCATAAATGGGGAGAGATCAGAGTGGGGAAGCGTCACGAGCAGTGTTCCACAGGGGTCAGTGTTGGGCCCCCTGTTGTTCACAATCTACATAAATGGCATTGATGAGAGCATAAAGAGCGACATAAGCAAGTTTGCCGATGACACCAAAATTATTATTTTATTAACACACTGGCCGATTCCCACCAAGGCAGGGTGGCCCAAAAAAGAAAATCTTTCACCATCATTCACTCCATCACTGTCTTGCCAGAAGGGTGCTTTACACTACAGTTTTTAAACTGCAACATTAACACCCCTCCTTCAGAGTGCAGGCACTGTACTTCCCATCTCCAGGATTCAAGTCTGGCCTGCCAGTTTCCCTGAATCCCTTCATAAATGTTATGTTGCTCACACTCCAACAGCACGTCAAGTATTAAAAACCATTTGCCTCCATTCCTTCCTATCAAACACGCTCACGCATGCCTGCTGGAAGTCCAAGTCCCTCGCACGCAAAACCTCCTTTACCCCCTCCCTCCAAACTTTCCTAGGCCGACCCCTACCCCGCCTTCCACTACAGACTGATACACTCTTGAAGTCATTCAAAATAGGCCGTCGAATTCATTCTGACGAGGACATTAGAGCACTACAGGAAGATTTGAATAGACTGATGCAGTGATCGGAGAAGTGGCAGATGCAGTTTAATATAGACAAATGCAAAGTTCTAAATATTGGTCAGGAAAATAACCATGTCAGATATAAACTAATGTCGATCTTAATATTACGGATTGCGAAAAAGATTTAGGAGTTCTGGTTAGCAGTAATCTGAAACCAAGACAACAGTGCATAAGTGTTTGCAATAAAGCTAATAGAATCCTTGGCTTCATATCAAGAAGCATAAATAATAGGAGTCCTCAAGTTGTTCTTCAACTCTGTATATCCTTGGTTAGGCCTCATTTAGATTATGCTGCACAGTTTTTGTCACTGTATTACAGAATGGATATAAACGCTCTGGAAAACATACGAAGAAGGACAACAAAGTTGATCCCATGTATCAGGAATCTTCCCTATGAGGATAGACTGAGGCCCTGAATCTGCAGTCTCTAGAAAGGCGTAGAATTAGGGGGGATATGATTGAGGTGTATAAATGGAAGACAGGAATAAATAAAGGGGATGTAAATAACGTGCTGAAAATATCTAGCTTAGGCAGGACTCGCAGCAATGGTTTTAAGTTGGAAAAATTCAGATTTAGGAAGGATATAGGAAAGCACTGGTTTGGTAAGAGAGTTGTGGATGAGTGGAACAAACTCCCAAGTACAGTTATAGAGGCTAAAACGTTGTGTAGTTTTAAAAATAGGTTAAATAAATACATGCGTGGGTGTGAGTTGGACCTGATTAGCTTGTACTTCTAGGTCAGTTGCCGTGTTCCTTCCTTAAGTGAATGTGACCTGACCTGATTAGGTTGGGGCATTGGCTTAAGCAGGTAAGAGACTTGGACCTGCCTCGCATGGGCCAGTAGGCCTGCTACAGTGTTTCTTCTTTCTTATGTTCTGTTGGAACTTTTATTACTGTTACAACTGTTATTGTTACAACTGTTATTACTGCTGTTACGATTGTTATTACTGCTATTACTGCTGCTGTTACAACTGTTAATACTGCTGTTACACCTGTTATTACTTCTGTTGGAACTTTTATTACTGTTACAACTGTTATTACTATTAAAATTGTGATGGTGACACCCGACACTGGGTCATAATGCATTGATATTTGTGACTCGGCAATGGATTGTGATGCTGTTTGTGACCAGGGTTGTGAGCAACAGTGGGTCACATTACGTGGTGTTTGTGACCAACACTGGGTCACATTACGTGGTGGTGAGGTTTGGGATGCTTGTGTGCTTGACTTTAAACTTGACACACCTGTTTTCTGGTTGAATACTGGGGAGATGTGCGAGGCTGGCGAATGAGCAGTTGTAAGAACTAGGAGAGGTGAGAACAAGTGCGTCATGTTTGTGGTCATAAGTGGTCATACGGTCCTGAGCTACTTTGGAAATTAGTGTGGAGGGTTACAAAGCCAAGGCTTGCTTCTGCAGTGTTTTAAAATCTGAGGTTTGAGTGTTGAAGGAGGTTCTACTTCTCCAGGAGAAAATTAGGAGGCTGAAGGTTCACCTCGATGGGTTTGGGAGTGAGTGTGAGGTGGCTGGAGTGGGTGAGGAAAATGAGGCTACCAGCAGTGAGTAGTCTGGCACTCTTTGCGAGGTGGTTGAAGGTGGTGAGGACGGTAAGGCTCCCAGCAGTGAGGAGCAATCCAGCACCTGCTACAAGTGGCGGGTGGTTCCCAGTAATGGGAGGAGCATCAAAATAATGAAAGTCAAGAGAGAAGATTTGAAGGTAGGAAATCGCTTCTCTATTCTTCAGGATGAGTGTACTTCAGTGGTTAGTGAAGGTAAAGGTACTACCTCTGCTGCTAATAGAGGTAAGCGCATTCTTGTGGTTGATGACTCGCAGGTAAGATATATGGACCGTGCTTTCTGTAATAGGGATAAGGCGAGACAGTGTGTGTGTTTCCCTGGAGCTGGTGTTACTGACATAGTCAACAGGTTGGATAATATAATGTCAGGTAATGGGAACAAGCCCATTATCTGTCTATGCTGGTGGAAATGATATTGGGAAGGCTAGAAGAGAAGAGCTGCTAGATAAGTACAGGTCAGCTATAGATTTAATTAGATCTAAGGGAGGGGTCCCAATTATATGTAGCATCTTGCCTAGAAGGGGAGTGGGCAATGAATGGATGTCTAGGGTAATTGGTGTAAATTGCTGGCTAGACAGATATTGCAAGGAACTTGCAATTCCACTCATTGACAACTTGGACAACGTTTATGGCAAACAAGATACGTATGCAAGGGATGGGGTACATCTCTCTTGGGCAGGGGTGGTAGCATTTGTCAACTCGATCAAGAGGGCCATTGCTGACTTGTCTAGGATTATAAATTGATAGCACTAGGGCTCAAAACAGTTAATGTTTAAAAGACATTTTTCATCATAAAATTGCAAATAAAGACTGGAACTGCTTAGCAAACAAAGGGAGACAGCAGAGGGCAGCGAGAGACTAGCTCCCTTAAGGTTTACTATACTAATAGCAGGAGTGTAAGAAATAATATAAATGAGCTAAGATTAATTGCAAGTGCAGGAAACATAGATATTATTGCTATAACAAAAACCTAGTTCAATTTGAAGGATAGAGAAATGCCTTCTGAATGCCTCATACAAGGCTATAAATTATGCCACACTGATAGGGTTGTATTAGACAAGATATAAAATTAGAAGCGTTAGTCACTGAATCCGGTTACAGCTCTCGAGGACCGTGAAAAACTAATCTTAGGTGTGATTTACAGACCCCAAAATCTTGATAGGGAGTGCAGTAAACTTCTATGGGACGAAATTCGTAAGGCATCTACATATGAAAATGTTGTGCTAATTGGAGATTTTAACTTGAGGCAAATTGACTGGAGCAGTTTGACAGGGAATTTAGAATCAAGTGACTTTCTTGATATGATTCAGGATTGTTTTTTAAAACAGTTTGTGACAGAACTAACTAGGGGAAATAACCTTCTTGACTTGGTTCTTGCCAGTAGGGAGTCACAGATTATTAATCTTAAGGATAATGATGAACTTGTGGAAAGTGATCACAAATTATTCAGTTTTAATATATCTTGGAATTACCCTAATAATGGCAATCAAGTCTCTGTCCCTGACTTCCACTTGGCTGATTTCATAGGACTGAGAAATTACCTGGATGAGCTGAACTAGAATGATCTGACTATAGGTCAGGTAGGTGGTCATGGTTGCCAGTATGACGTTTTCCAGAGCATAGTTCTGGCTGCTCAGACAACTTATGTTTCAAATAGGGAAATCAGATCAAGCAAAAATGATCCCAAATTGATAAATAATAGATTAAAACATCTCATTGGTCAAAAGAGAGGCACATATAGGCGAATCAAAAGAGGAGAGGGGTAGTTAAGAAATCAATATATTCAGTTAGAGAAATGAAGAAGGGAATAAAAAGATCAAAGAGAGATTAAGAGGTTAAAGTCGCAAGGGAATAGAAGACTAACCCCCAAAAATTCTTTCAGGTATACAGAAGCAAGATTAGAGACAAGATAGGCCCACTCAAAAGTTACTTGGATCAGCTCACCGATAGTGATAATGAAATGTGTAGAAATTTTAACACTTCCTCTGTTTTTACTCAGTAAGATACTAGCAATATTCCAGAAATAATAAATTATGTACATCAGGAAGATAAACTAGGCATGATTAGGATCACAAGTGACATGGTCCTTAGAAAAATAGATAAATTAAAAACCTACCAAATCCCCAGGCCTTGATGAACTGTACACAAAGGTTCTAAAGGAATGTAAAGAGTGGCTTAGCAAACCTTTGGCTAATCTTTTCAGCATATCATTACAAATAAGTGGAAAATGGCAAATGTGATACATATTTTCAAATCAGGTGACAGGTCTTAAGCTTTGAACTGTAGACCAATAAGCCTAACCTCCATAGTGGGAAAATTTATGGAATCTGTGCCGAGGCAATTCATAGCCATCTTGAAAAGCATAAATTGATCAACGAATCTCAGCATGGTTTTACAAAATGGCGTTCCTGCTTTACGAATTTATTAACTTTTTTCACTAAGGTATTTGAGGAGGTAGATCATGGTAATGAATATGATATTGCATATATGAACTTCAATAAGGCTTTTGATAGTCTCGCATCAGAGACTATTGAGGAAAATTAAGGCACACGGAGTAAAAGGAGCAATTTTTTTCGGGGATAGAGGCATGGTTGACTGATAGGCAGCAGAGAGTTTGCACAAATGGGGAGAAATCAGTGTGTGGAAGCGTCACGAGTGGTGTTCCACAGGGGTCAGTGTTGGGCCCCGTGTTGTTCACAATATACATAAACGACATGGATGAGAGAATAATTACATAAGCAAGTTTGCCGATGACACCAACATAGGCCGTGGAATTCATTCTGACAAGGACATTAGAGCACTCCAGGAAGATTTGAATATACTGATGAAGTGTTCAGAGAAGTGGCAGATGCAGTATGATATAGGCAAATGCAAAATTTTAGACATTGGACAGGAAAATAACCATGCCACATACAAACTAAATAATGTAGATCTTAATGTTACTGATTATGAAAAGGATTTGGGAGTTCTGGTTAGCAGCAATCTAAAACCAACCAAATAGTGCATAAGTATTTGCAGTAAAGCTAAATGAATCCTTGGCTTCATATCAAGAAGCATAGATAATAGGAGTCCTCAGGTAGTTCTTCCTCAGGTTGTTCTTCAACTCTATATATCCTTGGTTAGGCCTCATTTAGATTATGCTGCACAGTTCTGGTCACCGTATTACAGAATGGAGGTAAATGCTCTGGAAAAGGTACAAAGAATGACAGTTGATCCCATGTATCAGAAATCTTCCCTATGAGGATAGACTGAGGCTGTGATAAATGGTTTTCAAAACCGACAAGTTGAAGATTGAGACACTTGTGCAGTATATGTAAGTCTTTATTAAGCAAACGTTTCGCCACACAGTGGCTTTTTCAGTCCAATACAAAGCAGAGAGGGGTAAGGAGAGGAGTTTACGGTAATCAGTCCCTCAGCCTAGAATTGATGTGTTCAGTCCATCTTGTAGAAAGTACAGCATATGTGATGAATGGTTTTGAAAACCGACAAGTTGAAGAATTGAGGCACTTATGCAACATATGGGAATCTTTTTTGAAGAAACGTTTCACCACACAGTGGCTTCATCAGACCAATACGAAATAGAAATGGTTAAGGAGAGGAGAAGTTTGTCAAATGTGGAAGCAGGTCATGCCTAAAGGTTAGGCAAATGAAGAATTCCCTGTATTAAGACCCCAACATGAGGGACTGATTACCTCCAACTATTCCTGTTCTTCACCATTCTCCTTTGGACTGATGAAGCCATTGTGTGGCAAAACATTTCCTCATTAAAGATACCCACGTGTTGCTTTTGAGTGTAATTTATCAACTTGTCAGTTCTCCGAACGTGTCATCTACATTCCTTATGTGGTGACCTATACTTAGCTCTCTGAAGATCTGTCCAGTGTGTTCTCCGTGAATTTACACAAGATGTCCTCTCTTGAGCAACTCTACCAGCAGCTAAAAGAGGAGCTTAGGGTTGCTAAGCTTGAGATATGGCGACTGATGGAGGAAAACAAGAGGATTCGAAGTAATCCTCCTGTTGTGAGTCCTCAGGTCAAGAGAGGAACCTGGTCAGTGGCCGGCCAACATGGAACGAAGCTGAAAATCAAGAAGACTGTTGGAGTGACGGAAACAATGAAGAGCCAGAAGACTGCTGTGGAGACTTCCAACTCATTTTTGGTGTTACCAGACGAATGTGTGTTGTCAACTGGAAACGTAGCAGTGAGTACCAAGGAATCATTGGCAGAGGAGGGTGAGTCGACATACCTTGAAACCCCAACAAAGACCATCGAAAACATCACTACAAACTCCACCAGTGAAGGTAAGAACATTGTTATAGTTGGGACAGTCGAGTAACATTTATGGATAGGGCATTTTGTCTTAGGGACAGGAAGAGGAGGCAGAGGATATGTTTTCCTGGGACTGGGATGGGGGATATTGTTAGCCATCTGGACGACATCATGAAAGGTAATGGGAGTAATCTTATCTGCCTCAGTGTGGGAGGCAACGATGTTGGCAGACTTAGGGGTGAAGATCTGATTAGCAGGTATAGGACAGCAATAGAGATAATTAGGAAGAAGGGTGGGAACCCTGTGATATGTGGCATTTTGCCTAGGAGAGGAGTTGGAAATGAATGGCTGTCCAGGGCAATTGGTGTCAATTGCTGGCTGGACAAACACTGTAAGGAAAATGCAGTAACATTCATAGGCAACTGGGACCTCTTCTATGGCAGAAATGACATGTATGCTAGGGATGGGGTTCACTTATCTAGGTCTGGGGTGGGAGCAATGGCCAACGCAGTGGAGGGAGCTGTTAGGTCTTTAAACTAGAAATAGTGGTATAGGTTTTCGTGGAAAATCAGTGTATTCTGAGTGTAGCGATAGTGTGAGTTTTAAGGAAACCAGTTATAGGAAGAATGAGGAAGAGTTATTGGTGAACATAGGAAAGCCAATGGCATTAGGTGATAAGGAGAGTAACAGGCATAGTGGAGGAACAGAAATCAGCAGGAAGAAAAAAGAGAAGGGAGGGTTTCTGAAAATATATTATACTAACAGTCGTAGTGCGAGAAATAAGATGGACGAATTGAGATTAGTTGCAAGTGCGGGTAACATTGATGTTTTTGCCATAACTGAGACGTGGTTTAATATGAAAAATAGGGACATGCCTGCTGAATGAATGTCTAAATTAATTCATAGCATTAGAAATCTTCCGTACGAATAACGATTGAAGACTTAAACTACATTCACTTGTAAGACGAAGAATGAGGGGAGACATGATTGAAGTGTACAAGTGGAAGATGGGTATTAACAAAGGGGATATAAATAAGGTTATCAGACCTCATCTTGGGTGGCATTGAAAATTGGGTTGGGCAAATATTTTGTTTAGTATGATGGATTGTAAAGGACCTGCCTAGTATGGGCCAACAGGCCTGCTGCAGTGTTCCTCTTTTCTTATGTTCTTATGTTTTGAAAACCGACAAGTTGATGATTGAGACACTTATGCAACATATGGGAATCTTTATTTAGGAAACTTTTTGCCACACAGTGGCTTCATCAGTCAATACAAAGCAGAAAGGTGTAAGGAGAGGGGGAGTTTGAGGTAATCAGTCCCTCAGCCTGGAGTCGATGTGTTCAGTCCATCAATCTTGTAGAATGTACAGCATAGGTATGTATAATGTTCGCCAAGACCATAGTCCTGGCACGGGTCTCAATCTTGCGATGACCCGTCTCTGGCTCCCGAGGGAGAAAGGTTTCTACAATGATGCGACATATGCTGCTCAAGCACTCTTCTGGTCAGTTCATCTGGTGCATCTCATAATGGACAACAACGTATGTACTCCTAACTGTGCACACTAGTGAGAAGGAGGATATGTCGTTATCACGGGCAAAAGCATAGGGCTGTAGACGTGGCTTATATGCTGTAGTCAGGCGAGGCGAAGCAGGAGGAGGCAGGGTCATCACAACTGTCAGACACTGCATCATCATGGGATCTTGTTACAAAGAATTCTTGAAACTTGTCCAACCTTTGGACGAAGACCTACTTCGACTAGTGGATGGTACCACTATGACCCCGCCTCCTCCTGCTTCGCCTCACCTGACTACAGTATATAAGCCACGTCTACGGCCCTATGCTGTACATTCTAGAAGATTGATGGACTGAACACATCTACTCCAGGCTGAGGGACTGATTACCTCAAACTCCTCCTCCCCTTACACCTTTCTGCTTTGTATTGGACTGATGAAGCCACTGTGTGGCGAAACGTTTCCTAAATAAAGATTCCCATATGTTGCATAAGTGTCTCAATCTTCTACATTCCTTATGTTAGGATGAGCAGCTGTAAGGACTAGCAGAGGTGAGAACAAGTATATCATGTTAAGTTCATGGAGACAGGAAACACTTGTGGTGAGAGATGATTGTTGCCTGTGTGTGCGCTCAGTAGGTATCCTGGTCTTTGTCTAGCACTCTTCAAAGGATACCTGATATTCGAACCACGTTACCGGGGGTCAGTGCCCCTGCTGCTCGGTCCTGGACCAGGAGGATCAAGACCTTATCAGTTCAGCTAATCACTCAGTTATTATTTTGAGAATATTATGGCAGATACTTGTCATCGCGGTTTCAACGACATTTACTACCCAAGTGATGTGATCAATGTCTCCATTGTGTTGTATCAGTGTATGCGTGCGGGTACTCAAAAGTATAAAATCATTTGTATATCTATTTTTCATATTGATGTGATAGATCAGTTATAGATGTGTGATGTGATAAAAATACAAGTAATAGTAATCTCTGACATGAATGTATACTTCTAGAGCGACTACTTCAAGGTCTTGCTTGGTCTTCATCGTTCTTAATGGAGCATTGTGTGAGCCAGTCAATGGGTGTTAGTGTACACAGTCATGTGTGCCCACACACTTCTTATAGAATGTCTCCCTCAGGGACCTAGTGCACTACATCTCAGATCCCTGCCTGTGCACACCACTGCTCTCATAATACTACCTTAAACAAGAGAGGAGATTCTCACTACCCTGACATACGTCACTTGTTAACTTGTACATGTCTGGGAAAGCGGGACCAGGATGCACCTACCAGTGACAATAACATTCTTACGTGACAGCAGTGTCTAGATAACCTGACATTACTACTAAAGATTGAGTGGGAATAAATAGCCTTTGTACTTGAGAATAATGTTGATATCCTGGAGCGAAATTGAAATCTGTAATAATACTGTACAGGTGTCTACTTGATCATGAAAGTTAAGACACATGTGCAACATCTGGATATCTTTATTGTAGACGTTTCGCCATCCAGTGGCTTTATCAATACAGATTCTAGGACATATAAGACAGAACTATATACCGAAGATGAGGTAATCAGTCCCTCAGCCTTTGAGTTAGTGTTCACAGCATTGTGGTGGTGGAGAATCTGGAGCAAAGGCAAGGAGACTGGCGGTTATATAGGCGTCAGTGGATAGGGACGTGTAGCAGACGAGGGCAGTCACTGGTAGGCGGGATTTCCTAGTGGAAGTAGGTCCTACCCAAAGGGATGGGTTAGTTGAAGTAGCCGTGTAGAAGGTCTTGTAGATGTCCTCTGAACCAAGATTCCATGATGTTGCAGTGTCTGACAAGTTGTGCAAGAAAGGTATAAAATACCGACAGTATGAAAGTTAAGAGACATGTGCAACATCTGGATATCTGACGAGTCCTGTCTAGACTAGATATTTTCAGCACGCTATTTACATCCCCTTTATTCCTGTCTTCCATTTATACACCTCAGTCATATCATCCCTAATTCTACGCCTTTCTAGAGTGCAGATTCAAGGCCCTCAGTCTATCCTCATAGGGAAGATTTCTGATACATGGGATCGACTTTGTCATCCTCCTTTGTGCGTTTTCCAGAGCATTTATATCCATTATTAGGCTGTTGACCACAATAAAGAATTTGATATTATTTACTTAGATTTTAGTAAGGCTTTTGATAGAGTTCCGCACCATAGACTGTTAAAGAAAGTGGCAGCTCATGGCATTGGGGGAAAAGTGCTCTCATGGATCGAGAGTGTCCATAAATGGGGTTAAGTCCGAGTGGGGATCTGTAACAAGTGGCGTTCCACAGGAATCAGTCTTGGGCCCGTTGTTGTTTATAATATATATCAATGATCTTGATGAGGGAATTACTAGTGATATGAGCAAATTCGCCGATGACACAAAGATAGGTAGGATAATTGATTCAAACGTAGATGTTATGGAACTTCAGGAGGATTTAAACAAACTCTATTCTTGGTCAGAAAAGTGGCAGATGCAATTCAATGTAGATAAATGCAAGGTTCTGAAGCTTGGGAGTGCCCATAGCCCTAGTACTTATAAGTTAAATGATGTAGAACTTAGCCATACAGATTGCGAAAAGGACTTGGGGGTTATGGTGAGCAGCAACCTTAAACCAAGACAGCAATAAATTAGACACATGTGCAACTCTTGGGTATCTTCCTCAATAAAGATACCCAAGAGTTGCACATGTGTCTAATTTATCAACATGTCGGTTCTCTGAACCATTCATCTACAAGACAGCAATGCCTGTTGTTAGGTAAGACACATATGCAACAGTTAGACAACTTTATTCCGAAACGTTTCGCCTACACAGTAGGCTTCTTCAGTCGAATACAGAAAGTAGGCAGGAAGAGTAGAGATGTGAAGACGATGTAATCAGTCCATCACCCTTAAAGTCGTAGAATTTGAGGTTGTCAGTCCCTCGGCCTGGAGAAGTTCAGTTCCATAGTCAGGAACTATCTGATAGTTCCTGACTATGGAACTGAACTTCTCCAGGCCGAGGGACTGACAACCTCAAATTCTACGACTTTAAGGGTGATGGACTGATTACATCGTCTTCACATCTCTACTCTTCCTGCCTACTTTCTGTATTCGACTGAAGAAGCCTACTGTGTAGGCGAAACGTTTCGGAATAAAGTTGTCTAACTGTTGCATATGTGTCTTACCTAACAACCTGTCGGTATTGTATACCATTTTGATGACAGCAATGCCTAAGCGTACGTAATAAGGCAAATAGATTACTGGGATTTATATCAAGAAGTGTAAGCAACAGAAGTCCAGAGGTCATACTGCAGCTTTATACATCATTAGTAAGGCCTCACCTAGATTATGCAGCTCAGTTCTGGTCTCCGTATTACAAAATGGACATAAATTCGTTAGAAAACATTCAGCGTAGGATGACTAAATTAATACATAGCATTAGAAATCTTCCTTATGAAGAAAGATTGAAGACTCTTAAGTTACATTCACTTGTTAGACGAAGAATGAGGGGAGTCCTGATGGAAGTGTATAAGTGGAAGATAGGTATTAATAAAGGGGATATTAATAAGGTCTTGAGGATCTCTCTCCAAGAGAGAACCCGCAGTAATGGATTTAAATTAGATAAGTTTAGATTTAGAAAGGACATAGGAAAGTATTGGTTTGGAAATAGGGTAGTTGATGAGTGGAACAGTCTACCTAGTTGGGTTATTGAGGCTGGGACTTTGGGTAGTTTCAAATCTAGGTTGGATAAGTACATGAGTGGGAGGGGTTGGATTTGAGTGGGACTTTCACATCAGAGCTTATTTCTTGGGTGGCATTGAAAATTGGGTTGGGCAAATGTTTTGTTAGTGGGATGAATTGTAAAGGACCTGCCTAGTATGGGCCAGCAGGCCTCCTGCAGCGTTCCTCCTTTCTTATGTTCTTATGTTCTTATTATGTAATACGGTGACTAAAACTGTGCAGCATAATCTAAATGAGGCCTAACCAAGGATATATAGAGTTGAAGAACACCATGAGGTAGATCATGGTAATGAATATGATATTGTGTATATGGACTTCAGTAAGGCTTTTGACAGGGTCCCACATCAGAGACTATTGAGGAAAATTAAAGCACATGGAATAGGAGGAGAAATTTTTTCCTGGATAGAGGCATGGTTGACAAATAGGCAGCAGAGAGTTTGCATAAATGGGGAGAAATCAGAATGGGGAAGCGTCACGAGCGGTGTTCCACAGGGGTCAGTGTTGGGCCCCCTGCTGTTCACAATCTACATAAACGACATAGATGAGGGCATGAAGAGCGACATCGGCAAGTTTGCCGATGACACCAAAATAGGCCGTCGAATTCATTCTGACGAGGACATTCGAGCACTCCAGGAAGATTTGAATAGACTGATGCAGTGGTGGGAGAAGCGGTAGATGCAGTTTAATATAGACAAATGCAAAGTTCTAAATGTTGGACAGGACAATAACCATGCCACATATAATCTAAATAATGTAGATCTTAATATTACGGATTGCGAAAAAGATTTAGGAGTTCTGGTTAGCAGTAATCTGAAACCAAGACAACAGTGCATAAGTGTTCGCAATAAAGCTAATAGAATCCTTGGCTTCATATCAAGAAGCATAAATAATAGGAGTCCTCAGGTTGTTCTTCAACTCTATACATCCTTGGTTAGGCCTCATTTAGATTATGCTGCGCAGTTTTGGTCACCGTATTACAGAATGGATATAAATTCTCTGGAAAATGTACAAAGGAGGATGACAAAGTTGATCCCATGTATCAGAAACCTTCCCTATGAGGATAGACTAAGGGCCCTGAATCTGCACTCTCTAGAAAGACGTAGAATTAGGGGGGATATGATTGAGGTGTATAAATGGAAAACAGGAATAAATAAAGGGGATGTAAATAGTGTGCTGAAAATATCTAGCCTAGACAGGACTCGCAGCAGTGGTTTTAAGTTGGAAAAATTCAGATTCAGGAAGGATATAGGAAAGTACTGGTTTGGTAATAGAGTTGTGGATGAGTGGAACAAACTCCCGAGTACAGTTATAGAGGCCAGAACGTTGTGTAGCTTTAAAAATAGGTTGGATAAATACATGAGTGGATGTGGGTGGGTGTGAGTTGGACCTGATAGCTTGTGCTACCAGGTCGGTTGCCGTGTTCCTCCCTTAAGTCAATGTGACCTGACCTGACTAGGTTGGATGCATTGGCTTAAGCCGGTAGGAGACTTGGACCTGCCTCGCATGGGCCAGTAGGCCTTCTGCAGTGTTCCTTCGTTCTTATGTTCTTATGAGGACTCCTATTATTTATGCTTCTTGATATGAAGCCAAGGATTCTATTAGCTTTATTGCGAACACTTATGCACTGTTGCCTTCGTTTCAGATTACTGCTAACCACAACTCCTAAATCTTCTTTGCAATCCGTAATATTAATATCTGCATTATTTAGTTTATATGTGGCATGGTTATTTTTCTGTCCAACATTTAGAACTTTGCATTTGTCTATATTAAACTGCATCTGCCACTTCTCCGACCATTGCATCAGTCTATTCAAATCTTCCTGTAGTGCTCTAATGTCCTCATCAGAATGAATTCGACGGCCTTTATGCCCTCATCTATGTCGTTTATGTAGATTGTGAACAAGGGGCCCAACACTGACTTCTGTGGAACACCACTCGTGACGCTTCCAGACTCTGATTTCTCCACATTTATGCAAACTCTCTGCTGCCTATTTGTCAACCATGCCTCTATCCAGGAAAAAAATTTTCCTATTCCATGTGCCTTAATTTTTCTTCAATAGTTTGTGGTGTGGGACCCTGTCAAAAGCCTTACTGAAGTCCATATACACAGTATCATATTACCATGATCTACCTCCTCAAATACCTTAGTGAAAAAAGTTAATAAATTCGTAAGGCAGGAATGCCCCTTTGTAAAACCATGCTGTGATTCGTTGATTAATTTATGCTTTTTAAGGTGGCTGCAAACTGCCTCGGCAATTATAGATTCCATAAATTTTCCCACTATGGCGGTTAGGCTTATTGGTCTATAGTTCGAAGCTAAGGACCTGTCACCTGCTTTGAAAATAGGTATCACATTTGCCATTTTCCACTTATCTGGCACCATGCCAGTTTGTAGTGATATGTTGAAAAGATTAGCCAAAGGTTTGCTAAGCTCCTCTTAACATTCCTTTAGAACCCTTGTGTACAGTTCATCAGCGCCTGGGGATTTGCTAGGTTTTAATTTATTTATTTGCCTAAGGACCATGTCACTTGTGACCCTAATCGTGCATAGTTTATCATCCTGTTCTACATAATTTATTATTTCTGAATATCGCTAGTATCTTCCTGTGTAAAATCTGAGAGGAAGTATGTGTTAAAAATTCTACACATTTCCTTATCACTGTCGGTGAACTGACCCAAGTAACTTTTGAGTGGGCCTATCTTGTCCCTGATCTTACTTACTTCTGTATACCTGAAAGAATCCTTTTGGGTTAGTCTCCGATTCTCTTGCAACTTTAACCTCATGATCTCTCTTTGCTTTTCTTATTCCCTTTTTTATTTCTCTAACTGAATATATTCATTTTTTAATTGCCCCTCTCCTCTTTTGATTTGCTTATATATGCCTCTCTTTTAACCAATGAGATGTTTTAATCTATTGTTCATCCATTTAGGATCATTTTTGTTTGATCTGATTACCCTATTTGGAACATAAGTTGTCTGAGCAGCTAGAACTGTGCCCTGGAAAACGTCATATCGGCAATCATCACAACCTACCTGACCCATAGTCGGGTCATTCCAGTTCAGCCCACCCAAGTAATTTTTCAGTCTTATGAAATCAGCCAAGTGGAAGTCAGGGACAGAGACTTGATTGCCATTATTAGGGGAATTCCATGATTTATTAAAACTGAGTGATTTGTGATCACTTTCCCCAAGCTCATCATGAACCTAAAGATTATTAGCATTTCCCTGCTGGCAAGAACCAAGTCAAGCAGGTTATTTCCTCTAGTTGGTTCTGTCACAAACTGTTTTAAAATGCATTCCTGAATCGTATCAAGAAAGTCACTTGACTCTAAATTTCCTGTCAAATTGCTCCAGTTAATCTGTCTATAGTTGAAATCTCCCATTAGCACATTTTTGTATGTAGATGCTTTACGAATTTTGTCCTATAGAAGTTTACTGCACTCCCTATCAAGATTTGGGGTCCCGTAAATCACACCCAAAATTAGTTTTTCATGGCCCTCGAGAAGCTGTGACCAATCAGATTCAGTGGCTCATGCTTCTAATTTTATATCTTGTCTAACATGTGATGTAGTCCAGCTGGGCTTGTGAGGTCTCTGGGGAGACCTAATTTAACCAGTTATATGGTCACACATTGCCTTGGCAAACGTCTGTCAGCCACACCCACGTCTGAGGTCTTTTGTTCTTGACTGCGTCAGACCTAGGCGTCAGGTCATACACGGTTGTGGGGGGTGCTCTCGGGACAATATAAGCCCAAGGAACAGCTGAGCAGAGGAAATTCGGGCAGAGCTCTGGCCTGGGAGCAGTGCAGAGCTGAGCTGGAGAGTCTTCGGAGGAGAGACTGTTGGAGACATTGGGCAGAGTACTGGCTTGGAGCAGTACTCGTGCTGTGTAGGTCTTGGGACCTGTGGCTTAGTTCCTGTAGTGAACTACAGTGTACTATATTGTAAGTTATATTCATTTTCGTCAAGTTGATTGTATTCCCTGTCTCACTGCTTATGTGTACCACCCCATTTATCTAAACCCCAATAATGTTCTGTTCCCAAATATATTATTGTACAAGGACTTAATAATAAACTGTGTTTGAGTAGAATAGTAACATTCACTGTCCCCGTTATTTGCTATTCCTATTTCTTGTATTTTATTATGTTTAGTTAAAGCAGTGAGAGGGTGAGTAGTGTGGAGTGTAGAGTAATGAGAGGTGAAGAGGTGGTCACCAATGACCTCACATTACCTACCTACCGCTCACCTCTCCTGTCATCTCCTACCACCTCGCCTGCCTGTCCCCTGCCTACTGACTCCCTTGCTCCCATATTCCCCAATATATCCGATTCATTCCGATACCCCCCTACATGACAAACACAACAATTTAAATTGTCTCTGACATACATCGCTACTCCACCAACCTGCTCACCCTGTTAGTCTGGAATAATTTATAGCCTTGTATGTGACATTCAGAAGGCATCTTTCTCTATCTTTCAGATTGAGCCAGGTCTCTGTTATAGCAATAATATCTGTTTCCTGCACTTGCAACTAATTTTAGCTCATCTATCTTATTTCTTACACTCCTGCTATTAGTATAGTAAACCTTAAGGGAGCTAGTCCCTTGCTGCCCTCTGCTGTCTCCCTTTGTTTGCTGACCTGACCTATTGTCTTTATTTATAACTTCATGATGAATATCTTTTATACATTTACTGTTTCCAACCCAAGTGTTGCAACCTGCCTGTTTCCCACACACACCCATACCTCTATCTTCTATCAGTTTAAAATCCTAGGCATTTCAGCAATGGCCCTCTCGATCGAGTTTGCAAGTGCTACCACCCCTACCCCAGAGAGATGTACCTCATCCCTTGCATATATATGTTTGCCATAAAAGTTGTCCCAGTTGTCAATGAATGGGATTGCAAGTTCCTTGCAGTGTCTGTCTAGCCAGCAATTTACACCGATTGCTCTAGACAACCATTCATTGCTCGCTCTCCTTCTAGGCAAGATGCTACATATGATTGGGACCCCTCCCTTAGACTTAATTAAATCTATAGCTGACCTGTACTTATCTAGCAGCTCTTCTCTCCTACCCTTCCCAATATCATTTCCACCAGCACTGAGACAGATAATAGGCTTCTTCCCATTACTTGACATTATATTATCGAACCTGTTGACTAAGATCCCAACAGAACGAGGTGAGGAGTCCACACGCACAACCTGGCTATGGGAAAGAGGTAATTGGCCAGCCCTTTGCTCTGAGCTCGCCACCACCGACTGGAATGCTCTTCTCCAGGGGGATGTTGACAACCAAGTGAAAGCCTTCACTGGACACATCCTTAATCTGCAACAAGAACACATTCCTCACTGGCAATATGTGACAAAGCCTACAGATCAGCCTTGGTTTGGCTTTCGTTGTAGAGAGGCTGCTACTGCTAAGTACAAAGCATGGCGAAGGTATAAGAGACATCCTACCACCTATAACAGGAACTTGCACATGCAAGCCTGTAGGCATATGGGTGATGTTCAAAAGTGGGCCATTGCTAAATGGGAGGTGGACACTAAAAGAAAGTTAGCATCAGGTAGGGTAGGCTCCAAAACCTGGTGGTCCCTGGTCAAGGACAGACAAGGTTATCTGCCTGATGAACTTATTCCACCTATAAATCGACAGGATGGGACCACCTCTACTAGTAGTCAAGAGAAGGCAGACCTCTTTGCTGAACACTTTGCTACCAAAATGCAAGTTCCTGATCCAGCAAGGGACCCTCCTTGGCTTGCTGCAAGAACTGTGTCAAAACTGTCAGTGGTGACAATAAGGCGGGAGGAGGTGCATTTCCTTCTTAAATCACTTGACCAAGAAAAGGCTGTGGGCCCAGACAAGTTGAGCCCAAGATTGTTGAGAAGATGTGCAGACCAGCTGGCAGCACCTCTAACTCGCATCTTTCAGCACTGCCTAGTACAGTGTAAATGGCCCTCTCCATGGAAAGAGGCAAATGTAGTCCCTGTTCACAAAAAGAAGAGCAGAGCAGAAATCAGCAACTACAGACCAGTGTCACTCCTGTCAATCACTGGTAAGATCCTTGAGACAATAATCTCAAGACAAATGACAGATTTTTTTGACTACCACTCACTACTTTGTGATCGTCAATATGGCTTCAGGAAAGGTTACTCTGCTGCTGATCTGTTGTTAAACCTCTCCACTAAGTGGCACCAGTCACTGGATGAATCCAAAGTCAGCTGTGTGGTAGCACTGGACATTGCTGGCGCTTTCGACCGGGTGTGGCACCAGGGCCTCTTAGCAAAACTTCAAGCACTGGGAATTGCAGGCTCTACGCTATGTCTCCTCAGTGATTACCTTCATGATAGATCTCTAAGTGTAGTCCTCAATGGAACGGAATCAGCAAGGCATCCTATTGGGGCAAGCGTTCCACAAGGAAGCGTGCTGGGTCCACTGTTATGGAATGTCTACTTCAGCGACCTTCTTCATCTCATCCCAGAATCACATGCATATGCAGACGACTGTACACTGACATTCACTTATCCAAGAGAAGAAATGCCAGCTGCTCTAAGCTACATCAATCACCAGCTGAGAGCTATATCAGCTTGGGGAAATAGATGGCAAGTAACATTTGCACCTGAGAAAACGCAAATGATGATCGTCTCTAGGCACCATGATGGTAATGCTGGTGCAGTAGTAAGGATGAATGGGAGGATGTTGGCACCTGGAGAAGAAGTTGATATCCTTGGGGTGAAATTTGACTCCAAACTAACCATGAAGAACCATGTTGTAAATCTTGCAAACAAGGCAGCCAGGAAGCTTACAGCACTTCGCCGTATCTCGCATCTGCTTGACAGTAGGGGTTGCAAGATCCTGTACGAGGCACAGGTACGCTCACACCTTGAGTATGCTCCACTTTCTTGGTTTGCCTGCCCCCCCTCTCATCTGCGACTGCTTGACAGAGTAGAGAACAGAGCAAGACGTCTCATCTCTCGCCTGGACCCATCCTGGATAGATCTGTCATTTCAGCAGAGCCTTCAACATAGGAGGGATGTGGGTGGCCTTACTGTTATGTACAAGGCCAATATTGTCAAAATACCACACTTGGATCCACTTCGAGGACAGCGTGAAACAAGCTTTTATGCCACAAGACGGGCAGAAAGCAGCAACTTCACTCTGGCTGTACCCTTCTCCAGAACATCACTCCATTTGAGATCATACATACCCAGGATGACTCGAGTATGGAACACATTCGTACAGCATAATGATGTCAACGAGATAAAGTCAGTTGATCAAATGAAAATGCTGGCCCACAGATGGCTCCAACTTCATCCTGTCCCGTACTTGTATGTCTCATAACAATAAAAATGCTTTCAAATGAGCTGATGTAGGTAACAGCTCTTAGCTTGCCCATAAAGTTAGGAATCCTTAACCTGTAATATAGCTGTCAATAAAGCTAGGGATCCTTAACCTTGTCAAACCCTGTGTAAAAAAAAAAAAAAAAAAAAAATCACTAACACCAGCTCCAGGGAAGCGCACATTATCTCTTACCTTCTTATTCCTATTACAGAAAGCACAGTCCATATATCTTACCTGTGAATCACAAACCACAATGATTCGCTTACCTCTATTTGCAGGGGAAGTAGTACCTTTACCTTCACTGGCCTCTGAAGTACACTCATCCTGAAGAACAGAGAAGCGATTTCCTACCTTCAAATCTTCTCTCTCTTAACTTTCCTTATTTTGTTGCTCTTCCTGTTACTGGGAACCACTTGCCACTTGTAGCAGGTGCTGGACTGCATCTCGCTGCTGGTAGCCTCGTTCCCCTCCACCATTCCAGCCACCTCACACTCCCAAACCCATTGAGGTGAACCTTCAGCCTCCTACTTTCCTCCTGGAGAAGCAAGACCTCCTCCTTCAACTCCCCAAACTCAATTTTTAAAACTGTGCAAAAGCAAGCCATGGCTTTGTAACCGTCCATACTAATCCCCAAAGCCGCGCAGGGCCTGTGACCTCACGTGACGATTGACGCTGGTGTATACCATTGTGACGCTGGCGTATACCATTGTGACGCTGGTGTATACCATTGTGACGCTGGTGTATACCATTGTGACGCTGGTGTATACCATTGTGACGCTGGTGTATACCATTGTGACGCTGGTGTATACCATTGTGACGCTGGTGTATACCATTGTGACGCTGGCGTATACCATTGTGACGCTGGCGTATACCATTGTGACTCTGGTGTATACCATTGTGACGCTGGTGTATAGCATTGTGACGCTGGTGTATACCATTGTGACGCTGGTGTATACCATTGTGACGCTGGTGTATACCATTGTGACGCTGGTGTATACCATTGTGACGCTGGTGTATACCATTGTGACGCTGGCGTATACCATTGTGACGCTGGCGTATACCATTGTGACGCTGGTGTATACCATTGTGACGCTGGTGTATACCATTGTGACGCTGGTGTATACCATTGTGACGCTGGTGTATACCATTGTGACGCTGGTGTATACCATTGTGACGCTGGTGTATACCATTGTGACGCTGGTGTATACCATTGTGACGCTGGTGTATACCATTGTGACGCTGGTGTATACCATTGTGACGCTGGCGTATACCATTGTGACGCTGGCGTATACCATTGTGACGCTGGCGTATACCATTGTGACGCTGGTGTATACCATTGTGACGCTGGCGTATACCATTGTGACGCTGGCGTATACCATTGTGACGCTGGTGTATACCATTGTGACGCTGGTGTATACCATTGTGACGCTGGTGTATACCATTGTGACGCTGGTGTATACGCTGGTGTATACCATTGTGACGCTGGTGTATACCATTGTGACGCTGTATACCATTGTGACGCTGGCATATACCATTGTGACGCTGGTGTATACCATTGTGACGCTGGTGTATACCATTGTGACGCTGGCGTATACCATTGTGACGCTGGCGTATACCATTGTGACGCTGGTGTATACCATTGTGACGCTGGTGTATACCATTGTGACGCTGGTGTATACCATTGTGACGCTGGTGTATACCATTGTGACGCTGGCATATACCATTGTGACGCTGGTGTATACCATTGTGACGCTGGTGTATACCATTGTGACGCTGGTGTATACCATTGTGACGCTGGCATATACCATTGTGACGCTGGTGTATACCATTGTGACGCTGGTGTATACCATTGTGACGCTGGTGTATACCATTGTGACGCTGGTGTATACCATTGTGACGCTGGTGTATGCTGTGACAACTGCTTCTTTGTGACGTGTTTACATCAAATTCTCTTGTGTTGCAACAGTTGCAACACTCGGTGAAATTACACAGTTTGTTGTGTATTGTGATGTTTGTATTGTGTATTCTAGGGTGATTCATGTTTAATGTATATTTTCTGTGTTCCAGGTGAGTGTGTGTGTCAGCAGGTGTAGTGTCAGCGTGCTGAGGTGAGTGTGGGTGTCAGCAGGTGTAGTGTCAGCGTGCTAAGGTGAGTGTGGGTGTCAGCAGGTGTAGTGTCAGCGTGCTGAGGTGAGTGTGGGTGTCAGCAGGTGTAGTGTCAGCGTGCTGAGGTGAGTGTGTGTGTCAGCAGGTGTAGTGTCAGCGTGCTGAGGTGAGTGTGGGTGTCAGCAGGTGTAGTGTCAGCGTGCTGAGGTGAGTGTGGGTGTCAGCAGGTGTAGTGTCAGCGTGCTGAGGTGAGTGTGGGTGTCAGCAGGTGTAGTGTCAGCGTGCTGAGGTGAGTGTGTGTGTCAGCAGGTGTAGTGTCAGCGTGCTGAGGTGAGTGTGGGTGTCAGCAGGTGTAGTGTCAGCGTGCTGAGGTGAGTGTGGGTGTCAGCAGGTGTAGTGTCAGCGTGCTGAGGTGAGTGTGGGTGTCAGCAGGTGTAGTGTCAGCGTGCTGAGGTGAGTGTGTGTGTCAGCAGGTGTAGTGTCAGCGTGCTGAGGTGAGTGTGGGTGTCAGCAGGTGTAGTGTCAGCGTGCTGAGGTGAGTGTGGGTGTCAGCAGGTGTAGTGTCAGCGTGCTGAGGTGAGTGTGGGTGTCAGCAGGTGTAGTGTCAGCGTGCTGAGGTGAGTGTGGGTGTCAGCAGGTGTAGTGTCAGCGTGCTGAGGTGAGTGTGGGTGTCAGCAGGTGTAGTGTCAGCGTGCTGAGGTGAGTGTGGGTGTCAGCAGGTGTAGTGTCAGCGTGCTGAGGTGAGTGTGGGTGTCAGCAGGTGTAGTGTCAGCGTGCTGAGGTGAGTGTGGGTGTCAGCAGGTGTAGTGTCAGCGTGCTGAGGTGAGTGTGGGTGTCAGCAGGTGTAGTGAGCGTGCTGAGGTGAGTGTGGGTGTCAGCAGGTGTAGTGTCAGCGTGCTGAGGTGAGTGTGGGTGTCAGCAGGTGTAGTGTCAGCGTGCTGAGGTGAGTGTGGGTGTCAGCAGGTGTAGTGTCAGCGTGCTGAGGTGAGTGTGGGTGTCAGCAGGTGTAGTGTCAGCGTGCTGAGGTGAGTGTGCGTGTCAGCAGGTGTAGTGTCAGCGTGCTGACGTGAGTGGGTGTCAGCAGGTGTAGTGTCAGCGTGCTGAGGTGAGTGTGGGTGTCAGCAGGTGTAGTGTCAGCGTGCTGAGGTGAGTGTGGGTGTCAGCAGGTGTAGTGTCAGCGTGCTGAGGTGAGTGTGGGTGTCAGCAGGTGTAGTGTCAGCGTGCTGAGGTGAGTGTGTCAGCAGGTGTAGTGTCAGCGTGCTGAGGTGAGTGTGTGTGTCAGCAGGTGTAGTGTCAGCGTGCTGAGGTGAGTGTGTGTGTCAGCAGGTGTAGTGTCAGCGTGCTGAGGTGAGTGTGGGTGTCAGCAGGTGTAGTGTCAGCGTGCTGAGGTGAGTGTGTGTGTCAGCAGGTGTAGTGTCAGCGTGCTGAGGTGAGTGTGGGTGTCAGCAGGTGTAGTGTCAGCGTGCTGAGGTGAGTGTGGGTGTCAGCGTGCTGATGTGTGTGTGGGTATCAGCAGGTACAATGTCAGCGTGCTGAGGTGAGTGTGGGTGTCAGCAGGTGTAGTGTGAGCGTGCTAGGGTAAGTGTGGGTGTCAGGTGTAGTGTCAGCGTGCTAAGGTGAGTGTGGGTGTCAGCAGGTGTAGTGTCAGCGTGCTGAGGTGATTGTGGGTGTCAGCAGGTGTAGTGTCAGCGTGCTGAGGTGATTGTGGGTGTCAGCAGGTGTAGTGTCAGCGTGCTGAGGTGAGTGTGGGTGTCAGCAGGTGTAGTGTCAGCGTGCTGAGGTGAGTGTGGGTGTCAGCAGGTGTAGTGTCAGCGTGCTGAGGTGAGTGTGTGTGTCAGCGTGCTGATGTGTGTGTGGGTATCAGCAGGTACAATGTCAGCGTGCTGAGGTGAGTGTGGGTGTCAGCAGGTGTAGTGTCAGCGTGCTAAGGTGAGTGTGGGTGTCAGCGTGCTGATGTGTGTGTGTGTATCAGCAGGTACAATGTCAGCGTGCTGAGGTGAGTGTGGGTGTCAGCAGGTGTAGTGTCAGCGTGCTGAGGTGATTGTGGGTGTCAGCAGGTACAATGTCAGCGTGCTGAGGTGAGTGTGGGTGTCAGCAGGTGTAGTGTCAGCGTGTTGAGGTGAGTCCTGGTGTCAGCAGGTGTGTGAGCGTGCTAAGGTGAGTGTGGGTGTCAGCAGGTGTAGTGTCAGCGTGCTAAGGTGAGTGTGGGTGTCAGCAGGTGTAGTGTCAGCGTGCTGAGGTGAGTGTGGGTGTCAGCAGGTGTAGCGTCAGCTTGCTAAGGTGAGTGTGGGTGTCAGCAGGTACAGTGTCAGCGTGCTCAGGTGTGTCAGCAAGTACAGTGTCAGGTTGCTGCTATGTGTGAGCAGGTACAGTGTCAGCGTGCTGAGGTGAGTCCTGGTGTCAGCAGGTGAGTGTGAGTGGAAGGTGTAGTGTCAGCGTGCTGAGGTGAGTGTGGGTGTCAGCAGGTGTGGGTGGAAGGTGTAGTGTCAGCGTGCTGAGGTGAGTGTGGGTGTCAGCAGGTGAGTGTGAGTGGAAGGTGTAGTGTCAGCGTGCTGAGGTGAGTGTGGGTGGAAGGTGTAGTGTCAGCGTGCTGAGGTGAGTGTGGGTGTCAGCAGGCGTAGTGTCAGCATCCTGAGGTAAATGGGGGTGTCAGCATGTGTAGCGTCAGCGTACTAAGGTGAGTGTGGGTGTCAGCAGGTACAGTGTCAGCGTGCTGAGGTGAGTGTGAGTGTCAGCAGGTACAGTGTCAACGTGCTGAGGTGAGTGCGGGTGTCAGCAGGTAGTGTCAGCGTGCTGAGGTGAGTGTGAGTGTCAGCAGTTGTAGTGTCAGCGTGCTGAGGTGAGTGTGAGTGTCAGCAGTTGTAGTGTTGTGTAAGTGTAGATGGTTATAAGGAACTTAGTGGTGGTGCGTGTTGTGGCTGGTGAATGGTTGGTGGGATGGAATTTATGATTGGGGCAAGAGGGGAGTAACAGTGATGGAGGGTTTTGTGTGTTATAAGGTAGTAACCCGTGTTATAAGGTAGTAACCCGTGTTATAAGGTAGTAACCCGTGTTATAAGGTAGTAACCCGTGTTATAAGGTAGTAACCCGTGTTATAAGGTAGTAACCCGTGTTATAAGGTAGTAACCCGTGTTATAAGGTAGTAACCCGTGTTATAAGGTAGGTGTTATAAGGTAGTAACCCGTGTTATAAGGTAGTAACCCGTGTTATAAGGTAGTAACCCGTGTTATAAGGTAGTAACCGGTGTTATAAGGTAGTAACCGGTGTTATAAGGTAGTAACCGGTGTTATAAGGTAGTAACCCGTGTTATAAGGTAGTAACCCGTGTTATAAGGTAGTAACCCATGTTATAAGGTAGTAACCCATGTTATAAGGTAGTAACCCATGTTATAAGGTAGTAACCCATGTTATAAGGTAGTAACCCATGTTATAAGTTAGTAACCCATGTTATAAGGTAGTAACCCATGTTATAAGGTAGTAACCCGTGTTATAAGGTAGTAACCCGTGTTATAAGGTAGTAACCCATGTTATAAGGTAGTAACCCATGTTATAAGGTAGTAACCGGTGTTATAAGGTAGTAACTGGTGTTATAAGGTAGTAACCGGTGTTATAAGGTAGTAGCCCGTGTTATAAGGTAGTAACCCGTGTTATAAGGTAGTAACCCGTGCTATAAGGTAGTAACCCGTGTTATAAGGTAGTAACCCGTGTTATAAGGTAGTAACCCGTGCTATAAGGTAGTAACCCGTGCTATAAGGTAGTAACCCATGTTATAAGGTAGTAACCGGTGTTATAAGGTAGTAGCCCGTGTTATAAGGTAGTAACCCGTGTTATAAGGTAGTAACCCGTGTTATAAGGTAGTACACCATGTTATAAGGTAGTAACCCGTGCTATAAGGTAGTAACCCGTGCTATAAGGTAGTAACCCATGTTATAAGGTAGTAACCCGTGTTATAAGGTAGTAACCCGTGTTATAAGGTAGTAACCCGTGTTATAAGGTAGTAACCCGTGTTATAAGGTAGTAACCCGTGCTATAAGGTAGTAACCCGTGCTATAAGGTAGTAACCCATGTTATAAGGTAGTAACCCGTGTTATAAGGTAGTAACCCGTGTTATAAGGTAGTAACCCGTGTTATAAGGTAGTAACCCGTGCTATAAGATAGTAACCCATGTTATAAGGTAGTAACCCATGTTATAAGGTAGTAACCCGTGCTATAAGGTAGTAACCCATGTTATAAGGTAGTAACCCATGTTATAAGGTAGTAACCCATGTTATAAGGTAGTAACCCGTGTTATAAGGTAGTAACCCGTGTTATAAGGTAGTAACCCGTGCTATAAGGTAGTAACCCGTGTTATAAGGTAGTAACACGTGCTATAAGGTAGTAACCGGTGTTATAAAATAAGTTAGTTGAGCAGTAGCACTAAAGTAGTATCAGTAAGAACTGTGTGCAGTTGTCAAGAAGGAACTTGGGATGTCACCAGTAACGTTAGTTAATAACTTGCCTTGAACCCACGTAATTACTGCACAATTCTCCGCGTAATAAATTTCTGGAACTATTAGTTCGGCTTGTTTGAAGTTGAGGGTGTTTGCCTGTGTTGTAAGTAGTAGTTATGATCAGTTACTGCAGGAACAGCACCACCAGCATCCTCATTCTTTCCTTACATAAGCACTTGCAATATATCACCACTGAACGTCATACTCCACTGCCCACTGGAAAACACTGCTAATATCTTGTACATGAATGGTATACAGTACCAATCATGTACAGGACGTTTCGCCATCCAGTGGCTTTATCAATACAAAGTCTATGACATAATTTGAAGATAGTAGAAATACATACAAGAGATGAGGTAATCAGTCCCTCAGCCTTGGAGTTGGTGTGAAGAACACCGCAGTCGTGAAGATTCTGGAGCAAGAAGGTTGGCGCTTATATACTGGCGTCAGGTGAAAACGGAACGCGTAGCAGACGAATGCAAAATAGTTCACTGGAAAGCCGGGAAGGCTATGAGTACATTGTTAGTGTAGAAGGACCAAGACTCTTAAACACTCCAGACATAAGAGAATTTAAGTTTCTCTAGTTCGTAGGTCGTCTTAACTGATTTTTAAAAACCTCATTTTATATATACATTTAACCCGCACATAGAGAGGAACTTACGACGACGTTTCGGTCCGACTTGTACCATTTACAGAGTCACACTGACAGAAAAGAATGAGGTAGCCAGTTTTTATATGCTCTTAATGTTTCTTTACAGAGAGAGAGAGAGAGAGAGAGAGAGAGAGAGAGAGAGAGAGAGTCAGAATATAGTGTAGAGTGAGAGTGGGGATGAAGTTAGTTAATGTGAAGAATAATGTGTGGGTTAGAAGTTGTTGTTGATGCTGGCGCACTCTTAAGGTCATCAACCACACGTGCAGCAAGCGCACTCTTAAGGTCATCAACCACACGTGCAGCAAGTGCACTCTTAAGGTCATCAACCACACGTGCAGCAAGCGCACTCTTAAGGTCATCAACCACACGTGCAGCAAGCGCACTCTTAAGGTCATCAACCACACGTGCAGCAAGTGCACTCTCAAGGTCATCAACCACACGTGCAGCAAGCGCACTCTCAAGGTCATCAACCACACGTGCAGCAAGTGCACTCTCAAGGTCATCAACCACACGTGCAGCAAGCGCACTCTCAAGGTCATCAACCACACGTGCAGCAAGTGCACTCTCAAGGTCATCAACCACACGTGCAGCAAGTGCACTCTCAAGGTCATCAACCACACGTGCAGCAAGTGCACTCTCAAGGTCATCAACCACACGTGCAGCAAGTGCACTCTCAAGGTCATCAACCACACGTGCAGCAAGCGCACTCTCAAGGTAATCAACCACACGTGCAGCAAGTGCACTCTCAAGGTAATCAACCACACGTGCAGCAAGCGCACTCAAGGTCATCAACCACACGTGCAGCAAGTGCACTCTCAAGGTCATCAACCACACGTGCAGCAAGCGCACTCTCAAGGTCATCAACCACACGTGCAGCAAGTGCACTCTCAAGGTCATCAACCACACGTGCAGCAAGTGCACTCTCAAGGTCATCAACCACACGTGCAGCAAGTGCACTCTCAAGGTCATCAACCACACGTGCAGCAAGTGCACTCAAGGTCATCAACCACACGTGCAGCAAGTGCACTCAAGGTCACCAACCACACGTGCAGCAAGCGCACTCAAGGTCATCAACCACACGTGCAGCAAGCGCACTCTCAAGGTCATCAACCACACGTGCAGCAAGTGCACTCTCAAGGTCATCAACCACACGTGCAGCAAGCGCACTCTCAAGGTCATCAACCACACGTGCAGCAAGCGCACTCTCAAGGTCATCAACCACACGTGCAGCAAGTGCACTCTCAAGGTCATCAACCACACGTGCAGCAAGTGCACTCTCAAGGTCATCAACCACACGTGCAGCAAGTGCACTCTCAAGGTCATCAACCACACGTGCAGCAAGTGCACTCTCAAGGTCATCAACCACACGTGCAGCAAGTGCACTCTCAAGGTCATCAACCACACGTGCAGCAAGCGCACTCTCAAGGTCATCAACCACACGTGCAGCAAGTGCACTCTCAAGGTCATCAACCACACGTGCAGCAAGTGCACTCTCAAGGTCATCAACCACACGTGCAGCAAGTGCACTCTCAAGGTCATCAACCACACGTGCAGCAAGTGCACTCTCAAGGTCATCAACCACACGTGCAGCAAGTGCACTCTCAAGGTCATCAACCACACGTGCAGCAAGTGCACTCTCAAGGTCATCAACCACACGTGCAGCAAGTGCACTCTCAAGGTCATCAACCACACGTGCAGCAAGTGCACTCTCAAGGTCATCAACCACACGTGCAGCAAGTGCACTCTCAAGGTCATCAACCACACGTGCAGCAAGTGCACTCTCAAGGTCATCAACCACACGTGCAGCAAGTGCACTCTCAAGGTCATCAACCACACGTGCAGCAAGCGCACTCTCAAGGTCATCAACCACACGTGCAGCAAGCGCACTCTCAAGGTCATCAACCACACGTGCAGCAAGTGCACTCTCAAGGTCATCAACCACACGTGCAGCAAGTGCACTCTCAAGGTCATCAACCACACGTGCAGCAAGTGCACTCTCAAGGTCATCAACCACACGTGCAGCAAGTGCACTCTCAAGGTCATCAACCACACGTGCAGCAAGTGCACTCTCAAGGTCATCAACCACACGTGCAGCAAGCGCACTCTCAAGGTCATCAACCACACGTGCAGCAAGTGCACTCTCAAGGTCATCAACCACACGTGCAGCAAGTGCACTCTCAAGGTCATCAACCACACGTGCAGCAAGTGCACTCTCAAGGTCATCAACCACACGTGCAGCAAGTGCACTCTCAAGGTCATCAACCACACGTGCAGCAAGCGCACTCTCAAGGTCATCAACCACACGTGCAGCAAGTGCACTCTCAAGGTCATCAACCACACGTGCAGCAAGTGCACTCTCAAGGTCATCAACCACACGTGCAGCAAGTGCACTCTCAAGGTCATCAACCACACGTGCAGCAAGTGCACTCTCAAGGTCATCAACCACACGTGCAGCAAGTGCACTCTCAAGGTCATCGACCCCACGTGCGGCACGTGCACTCTCAGGTCATCTGCAGCAAGGCACTCTCAAGGTCATCAACCACACGTGCAGCAAGTGCACTCTCAAGGTCATCAACCACACGTGCAGCAAGTGCACTCTCAAGGTCATCAACCACACGTGCAGCAAGTGCACTCTCAAGGTCATCAACCACACGTGCAGCAAGTGCACTCTCAAGGTCATCAACCACACGTGCAGCAAGTGCCAGCATCCTCCCTACCTTCCACAACACCCCCCCCCCCTAGCCCCATATTACCCCCTCCCTCTCCCTCCTTCCGTCTTTCCAGCGACCTTCTACCTCACCCCACAATGTCTCCTCTTCCAGGTACTGCCTTACACTCTGCCAGTGTTGTACATGCTGTACTCTACCAGTGTTGTACATGCTGTACTCTGCCAGTGTTGTACATGCTGTACTCTGCCAGTGTTGTACATGCTGTACTCTGCCAGTGTTGTACATGCTGTACTCTACCAGTGTTGTACATGCTGTACTCTACCAGTGTTGTACATGCTGTACTCTACCAGTGTTGTACATGCTGTACTCTACCAGTGTTGTACATGCTGTACTCTACCAGTGTTGTACATGCTGTACTCTACCAGTGTTGTACATGCTGTACTCTACCAGTGTTGTACATGCTGTACTCTACCATTGTACATGTACACTACCAGTGTTGTACATGCTGTACTCTACCATTGTACATGTACACTACCAGTGTTGTACATGATGTACTCTACCAGTGTTGTGCATGCTGTACTCTACCATTGTACATGTACACTACCAGTGTTGTACATGCTGTACTCTACCAGTGTTGTACATGCTGTACTCTACCAGTGTTGTACATGCTGTACTTTACCAGTGTTGTACATGCTGTACTCTACCAGTGTTGTACATGCTGTACTCTACCAGTGTTGTACATGATGTACTCTACCAGTGTTGTACATGCTGTACTCTACCAGTGTTGTACATGCTGTACTCTACCAGTGTTGTACACGCTGTACTCTACCAGTGTTGTACATGCTGTACTCTGCCAGTGTTGTACATGCTGTACTCTACCAGTGTTGTACATGCTGTACTCTGCCAGTGTTGTACATGCTGTACTCTGCCAGTGTTGTACATGCTGTACTCTGCCAGTGTTGTACATGCTGTACTCTACCAGTGTTGTACATGCTGTACTCTACCAGTGTTGTACATGCTGTACTCTACCAGTGTTGTACATGCTGTACTCTACCAGTGTTGTACATGCTGTACTCTACCAGTGTTGTACATGCTGTACTTTACCAGTGTTGTACATGCTGTACTTTACCAGTGTTGTACATGCTGTACTTTACCAGTGTTGTACATGCTGTACTTTACCAGTGTTGTACATGCTGTACTCTACCAGTGTTGTACATGCTGTACTCTACCAGTGTTGTACATGCTGTACTCTGCCAGTGTTGTACATGCTGTACTCTACCAGTGTTGTACATGCTGTACTCTACCAGTGTTGTACATGCTGTACTCTACCAGTGTTGTACATGCTGTACTCTACCAGTGTTGTACATGCTGTACTTTACCAGTGTTGTACATGCTGTACTTTACCAGTGTTGTACATGCTGTACTTTACCAGTGTTGTACATGCTGTACTCTACCAGTGTTGTACATGCTGTACTTTACCAGTGTTGTACATGCTGTACTTTACCAGTGTTGTACATGCTGTACTTTACCAGTGTTGTACATGCTGTACTTTACCAGTGTTGTACATGCTGTACTTTACCAGTGTTGTACATGCTGTACTTTACCAGTGTTGTACATGCTGTACTCTACCAGTGTTGTACATGCTGTACTTTACCAGTGTTGTACATGCTGTACTCTACCAGTGTTGTACATGCTGTACTTTACCAGTGTTGTACATGCTGTACTTTACCAGTGTTGTACATGCTGTACTCTACCAGTGTTGTACATGCTGTACTTTACCAGTGTTGTACATGCTGTACTCCACCAGTGTTGTACATGCTGTACTCTACCAGTGTTGTACATGCTGTACTCTACCAGTGTTGTACATGCTGTACTTTACCAGTGTTGTACATGCTGTACTCTACCAGTGTTGTACATGCTGTACTCTACCAGTGTTGTACATGCTGTACTCTACCAGTGTTGTACATGCTGTACTCTACCAGTGTTGTACATGCTGTACTCTACCAGTGTTGTACATGCTGTACTCTACCAGTGTTGTACATGCTGTACTCTACCAGTGTTGTACATGCTGTACTCCACCAGTGTTGTACATGCTGTACTTTACCGGTGTTGTACGTATTGTACTCTATTAGTGTTGTACATTCTGCATGTACCAGTATTGTACATATTGTACAATTGTCACATAGGGGGGTAATAGAATGAATAGGATACTTGGGGAATATGGGAGTAAAGGGAGGGAGTAGACAGGAGAGATAAGTGGTGTGACAGGAGCGGAGGTAATGTAAGGTTACTGCTGACTACACCATCACCTCTCATTATCTCTTGTACATTACTCACCCTCTCGGTACTTGAATAATGAATAAGTCCTTGTTCAATAATATATTTGGGAACAGGAGGAGAATACTCTTGGGTTTAGACAAATGGGCATTGTACATGAATAGTGAGACAAGGAATACAATCAACTGATGAAGCAGAATATAGCTTACAATATAGTTCAGAGGACATTTCACCACAGGAACTCAGTCACACACTAGCCTCAGGTTCTAAGACCTACACAGCACGAGCTCTGCTCCAGCCAGTACTCTGCCCAGAGTCTCCAACAGAGAGACTCCAGCATCCCTCTCCCGAGCTCTGCACACTGGCCAGAGCTCTGCCAGAATCTCCTGCTCAGCTGTTCCTTGGGCTTATATGGTCCTCAAAGCACCCCCCACAATCCGGTGTGCACCGAGTGTTTTGACCTGACGCCGAGATCTGACGCCGTCAAGAACAAAAGACCTGAGACTTAAGCCAAAAGGCGTGTCTGACGGCTGTTTGTCATGGCAAAGGTGCGACCATTTACTGGTTAATTAGGTCTCCCTCAGAGACTTCACAAGCATAGTGGACTACATCACAAGTGTTGTACAAGTACACTACCACTGTTGTACATACTGCACTCTACCAGTGTTGTACATGCTGTCCTCTTCCAGTGTTGAACATGTACTCTACCAGTGTTGTACATGCTGTACTCTACCAGTGTTGAACATGTACTCTACCAGTGTTGTACATGCTGTACACTACCAGTGTTGTACATGCTGTCCTCTTCCAGTGTTGAACATGTACTCTACCAGTGTTGTACATGCTGTACTCTACCAGAGTTGGACATGTACACTACCAGTGTTGTACATGCTGTACACTACCAGTGTTGTACATGCTGTACACTACCAGTGTTGTACATGCTGTACACTACCAGTGTTGTACATGCTGTACACTACCAGTGTTGTACATGCTGTACACTACCAGTGTTGTACATGCACACTACCAGTGTTGTACATGCTGCACTACTAGTATTGTACATGCTGCACTCTACCAGTATTGTACATGCTGCACTCTACCAGTGTTGTACATGCATTCTACCAGTATTGTACATGCTGCACTTTACTAGTGTTGTACATGTACACTACCAGTGTTGTACATGCACTCTACCAGTATTGTACATGCTGCAGTCTACCAGTGTTGTACATGTTTATACATGCAAACAGAGTCGAAGATCTAAACGAATTTTTTATGAGAGAGAGAATTTGGTAGACAGGCCTATCTGATATTATCCTGGCGCTAAATGACTTCGAACAAACGATAAATAACATGCCCATGCACTCTGCCCCAGGGCCAGACTCGTGGAACTCCGTGTTCATCAATAACTGCAAGAAGCCCCTATCACGTGCTTTTAACATCCTATGGAGAGGGAGCATGGACACTGGGGTCGTCCCACAGTTACTAAAAACAGACATAGCCCCACTTCACAAAGGGGGCAGTAAAGCAATAGCAAAGAACTACAGACCGAATGCGGTAACATCCCATATAAAAATCTTCGAAAGGGTTCTAAAGAACAAGATCGCCACCCATCTAGATACCCATCAATTACACAACCCAGGGCAACATGGGTTTAGAGCAGGTCGCTCCTGTCTGTCTCAGCTACTGGATCACTACGACAAGGTCCTGGATGCACTTGAAGACAAAAAGAATGCAGATGTAATATATACAGACTTTGCAAAAGCCTTCGACAAGTGTGACCATGGCGTAATAGCGCACAAAATGCGTGCTAAAGGAATAACAGGAAGAGTTAGTAGATGGATCTATAATTTCTTGACAAATAGAACACACAGAATAGTAGTCAACAGAGCAAAGTCTGAGGCAGCTACGGTGAAAAGCTCTGTTCCACAAGGCACAGTACTAGCCCCCATCTTGTTCCTCATCTTTGTATCAGACATAGACAAGGATGTCAGCCACAGCACCGTGTCTTCCTTTGAAGATGACACCCGAATCTGCATGACAGTGTCTTCCATTGCAGACACTGCAAGGCTCCAGGCGGACATCAACCAAATCTTTCAATGGGCTGCAGAAAACAATGTGAAGTTCAACGATGAGAAATTTCAAATACTCCGATATGGTAAACACGAGGAAATTAAAACTTCATCAGAGTACAAAACAAATTCCTTCTACAAAATAGAGCGAAAAACCAGCGTCAAAGACCTGGGAGTGATCATGTCGGAGGATCTCACCTTCAAGGACCATAACATTGTATCAGTCACATCTGCTAGAAAAATGACAGGATGGATGAGAACCTTCAAAACTAGGGATGCCAAGCCCATGATGACACTCTTTAGGTCGCTTGTTCTATCTAGGCTGATGGTGTGTGTGTGTGTGTGCTGGTGAGGATGGTAATGGTTGTGTTGTGACGCTGGTAGTTGATGCAGTGTGTGTGCTGGTGAGGATGGTAATGGTTGTGTTGTGACGCTGGTAGTTGATGCAGTGTGTGTGCTGGTGAAGATGGTAATGGTTGTGTTGTGACGCTGGTAGTTGATGCAGTGTGTGTGCTGGTGAGGATGGTAATGGTTGTGTTGTGACGCTGGTAGTTGATGCAGTGTGTGTGCTGGTGAGGATGGTAATGGTTGTGTTGTGACGCTGGTAGTTGATGCAGTGTGTGTGCTGGTGAGGATGGTAATGGTTGTGTTGTGACGCTGGTAGTTGATGCAGTGTGTGTGCTGGTGAAGATGGTAATGGTTGTGTTGTGACGCTGGTAGTTGATGCAGTGTGTGTGCTGGTGAAGATGGTAATGGTTGTGTTGTGACGCTGGTAGTTGATGCAGTGTGTGTGCTGGTGAGGATGGTAATGGTTGTGTTGTGACGCTGGTAGTTGATGGTGTGTGTGTGCTGGTGAAGATGGTAATGGTTGTGTTGTGACGCTGGTAGTTGATGCAGTGTGTGTGCTGGTGAGGATGGTAATGGTTGTGTTGTGACGCTGGTAGTTGATGCAGTGTGTGTGCTGGTGAAGATGGTAATGGTTATGTTGTGACGCTGGTAGTTGATGCAGTGTGTGTGCTGGTGAGGATGGTAATGGTTGTGTTGTGACGCTGGTAGTTGATGCAGTGTGTGTGCTGGTGAAGATGGTAATGGTTGTGTTGTGACGCTGGTAGTTGATGCAGTGTGTGTGCTGGTGAAGGTTATAGTCGCTTATCACTTGCATGAAGATGTTGCAAACATTCTGGTGATGTCTTGAGACTACTCTGTAATGCACACAACATGCAGATAAATTCTTAAGGCTACTTTATAATATACTCCAAATAAAGGCTAAGTCAAGGCTACTTTGTAATGTACACAAGAGATGAAGTGTTAAGAGTACAGTATAGTGGCAGGATGTAAGAGAGGTTCACCCTGAACATTCTGAGCGTCTTCACGGGTCACAGTAACTTTCATCAGTCAGCCAGGAAGTGCCAAGGCATTTATGAAGGTTTGGAAAGCCTTTTCCCCTCTTTTCTAAAGGTTTTTATTTAGTGAAAATGTAGAAACAGATAAAGGAAACATGACAAAAGAGACGGAAATAGGGATGTGAGGCGATGATCCAGTAAGAAACGAGGAAGAGGGAATAATATAGTACACATACGTACAATAATAATTTGAGTAAATGTGGTCAGAAAATAGTGTGGAAAACACAACACTTGAGGGTAAACAACACTCTTAAGTGTCTCAGAGAAACTAGAATGAAGTTAAATATGTACAGCAAATACTGTGTTGTTAGGTAAGAGAATACTGTGCTAATTATATCTAACAAATATTAAAGATTATGTAATTATCAGTACTCCAGATATTGTTTATTGATGTTACTGAAGGAACATTGTTGAAGCTTTTATTGTTGGTGAGATCTGAAGATCATCTCTCCAGTAAAGAGAATATCTTGATGGTGAGATCTGAAGATCGTCTCTCCAGTAAAGAGAATATCTTGATGGTAAGATCTGAAGATCATCTCTCCAGTAAAGAGAATATCTTGATGGTGAGATCTGAAGATCGTCTCTCCAGTAAAGAGAATATCTTGATGGTAAGATCTGAAGATCATCTCTCCAGTAAAGAGAATATCTTGATGGTGAGATCTGAAGATCGTCTCTCCAGTAAAGAGAATATCTTGATGGTAAGATCTGAAGATCATCTCTCCAGTAAAGAGAATATCTTGATGGTGAGATCTGAAGATCGTCTCTCCAGTAAAGAGAATATCTTGATGGTAAGATCTGAAGATCATCTCTCCAGTGGTGAGATCTGAAGATCGTCTCTCCAGTAAAGAGAATATCTTGATGGTAAGATCTGAAGATCATCTCTCCAGTAAAGAGAATATCTTGATGGTGAGATCTGAAGATCGTCTCTCCAGTAAAGAGAATATCTTGATCTTGGTCAAAACTCTACCAGACAATAAAACAACACTACAAGTTAATTATGAAGAAAATGGAGGTAGACACTTGATGTCATATTTTTTTTTTTTTACACAGGAGAAAAAAAAAGATTTGAAAATAAAACCAATAACTTGTTCCATTATTTGTGGGTTTAACGATTAAAAAGAAATAAACCAAATCTTGGAAGCCCAATATTATATATCAATATTCAGAAATTCATTAAACGAGGTGAGGGTAGAGGATCCAGTTTTTTTTCTGACGTTGGACCACCTTAAAAAATCCATATCTAACATGAATTTCCAGAATTTTTCTACTCTGGAGCCCAGCCATGGACCAGGCTCTTCTGGTGTTTGCCTGGTCAACCAGGCTGTTGCTGCGGGAGGCCCGCTGCTCCACATATCCATCACAACGTGAAGATACTTGTTCAGTTTCCTCTTGAAGACTTCTACACTTGTTCCAGTCGTGTTTCTGATATCTTGTGGGAAGATGTTGAATAGTCTGGGACCCCGGATGTTGATACATTGTTCCCTTATTGTCCCCACCGCACCCCTACTCCTCACTGGGTTTATTTTACACTTCCTTCCACATCTCTCACTCCAGTATGTTACGGCAGTGTGCAGATTTGAGACCAGGCCCTCAAGTATTTTCCAGGTATATATTATCATGTATCTCTCTCTCCTCCGCTCCAATGAATACATGTTCAAGACTTGCAGGCGTTCCCAGTAGTTTAGGTGCTTTACTGGCTCAATGTGAGCCGTAAACGATCTCTGTATTTGTTCCAGCTCCAATATTTCTTCTGCTGTGAACGGGGCTGTCAGCACCGAGCAATATTCTAAGTGAGGGAGCACTAGCGATTTGAAGAATCACCACTGGCATTATTTCCCTTGTTTTGAAAGTTCTCAGTATCCACCCCGTCATCCTCCTGGCTTCCGCGCTTCTCACAACTACCTGGATTCTACCTAAGACTGTTGGTGCTTGATGCAAACAGTTCAACATATGCATCACAGCCTGGCTGAACAAGAAGGGACTGGAGGAACTTACTCGGTTCCTACTTAAAGAGGTCTGTTGGTAATTCCCCATATGTATGAAGTGAGGGTATTTAAGCCTTGGTCCCTTGAACCATACTTGAAATTACGTAGTTTATTGCTGTCGTCGGTAGTGATATTTGTGCGCAAGTTTACAACCAATCCTTACAGAATTTTTCAGGTATAAATTATAATGTATCGTTCTCTCCAAGGAGTAAAGTTCGAGGGACTTCAAGGTTTCCCAATAATGTAGATGCTTGGCTTACTTTACACAGGCAATGATAGTTTTCTATACATTCTCCAGGTCTGCAATTTTTCCTGCATAAAAGGAGCTGTAAGAATGCATCATTATTCTAGTCTAGATAGAACATTAACTTGGCATCTCTTATTTTGAAGGTTCTAGTTATCCAACTCATCATTTTCCTGGAGATTGTGATAATTACATAATTGCAATATTTAATAGTCAGATCCTCTAACATTATCAACAGTAAATCCTTCACATTAGTCTTTTTCATTAATTCCACTTTTCCATATATTTGTTTTGCAATCATTTTGTGCGCTGTTACACCATGATCACAATTATCTATGTACGTCATTTCTGCATTTGGTTAGTCTTCCAGTGCACCCAACCTTTGATATACATTTGAAGTTTCGAGAGTTCGTCTACTCTCTGAGCCCGGCCATGGGCCAAGACGTAATTGTCTACTAATTGCAAGAGGTAGGAGTGACCAGCTGTAAACTTACGCTGTAATGGGTTGTGCAGTTGTAAATCTATGGGGAGAGCAAAGGTTTTAATGAGAGATATTAGTAATGTTGCTTTACAGTATGTGATGCCTTTATGTGCGATTGTGTACGTTGTTAGTGAAAGTGTACGTTGTTGTTGTTAATGAAAATGTACGTTGTTGTTGTTGTTAATGAAAGTGTACGTTGTTGTTGTTAATGAAAGTGTACGTTGTTGTTGTTAATGAAAATGTACGTTGTTGTTAATGAAAGTGTACGTTGTTGTTGTTAATGAAAGTGTACGTTGTTGTTGTTAATGAAAGTGTACGTTGTTGTTGTTAATGAAAATGTACGTTGTTGTTAATGAAAGTGTACGTTGTTGTTAATGAAAGTGTACGTTGTTGTTGTTAATGAAAGTGTACGTTGTTGTTGTTAATGAAAGTGTACGTTGTTGTTGTTAATGAAAGTGTACGTTGTTGTTGTTAATGAAAGTGTACGTTGTTGTTGTTAATGAAAGTGTACGTTGTTGTTGTTAATGAAAGTGTACGTTGTTGTTGTTAATGAAAGTGTACGTTGTTGTTGTTAATGAAAGTGTACGTTGTTGTTGTTAATGAAAGTGTACGTTGTTGTTGTTAATGAAAATGTACGTTGTTGTTAATGAAAGTGTACGTTGTTGTTGTTAATGAAAGTGTACGTTGTTGTTGTTAATGAAAGTGTACGTTGTTGTTGTTAATGAAAGTGTACGTTGTTGTTAATGAAAGTGTACGTTGTTGTTGTTAATGAAAGTGTACGTTGTTGTTGTTAATGAAAGTGTACGTTGTTGTTGTTAATGAAAGTGTACGTTGTTGTTGTTAATGAAAGTGTACGTTGTTGTTGTTAATGAAAGTGTACGTTGTTGTTGTTAATGAAAATGTACGTTGTTGTTAATGAAAGTGTACGTTGTTGTTGTTAATGAAAGTGTACGTTGTTGTTGTTAATGAAAATGTACGTTGTTGTTAATGAAAGTGTACGTTGTTGTTGTTAATGAAAGTGTACGTTGTTGTTGTTAATGAAAGTGTACGTTGTTGTTGTTAATGAAAGTGTACGTTGTTGTTGTTAATGAAAGTGTACGTTGTTGTTGTTAATGAAAGTGTACGTTGTTGTTGTTAATGAAAGTGTACGTTGTTGTTGTTAATGAAAGTGTACGTTGTTGTTGTTAATGAAAGTGTACGTTGTTGTTGTTAAAGTTGGATAACTTTGTGTCCAGATTACATCTCTTTAGAATATTTAAGGTACGTGAAAGATATTTTGTTAAGTTTGTGTTATATATGGAGTTGCAGCAGTGTGGGTTTGGGGTAGAGTGCCCGGGCATCAACTTCGTATGCCCACCAAGTTAATAATGACGAAAATTTTCTGGATGTTAGCAGAGTTTTGAGTATCATGAAAAATAACTTTAATGATCTTTCATGTGGTTAATGGATCACAAAACTGTTGTGGTGGGACCTCGGCAACTCTCTCATTTGTTTATCACCACCAGTGCAAGTTGCACCTCCCTGAAGCAACGACTCATCACCAGTGCAAGTTGCACCTCCCTGAAGCAACGACTCATCACCAGTGCAAGTTGCACCTCCCTGAAGCAACGACTCATCACCAGTGCAAGTTGCACCTCCCTGAAGCAACGACTCATCACCAGTGCATGTTGCACCTCCCTGAAGCAACGACTCATCACCAGTGCAAGTTGCACCTCCCTGAAGCAACGACTCATCACCAGTGCATGTTGCACCTCCCTGAAGCAACGACTCATCACCAGTGCAAGTTGCACCTCCCTGAAGCAACGACTCATCACCAGTGCAAGTTGCACCTCCCTGAAGCAACGACTCATCACCAGTGCAAGTTGCACCTCCCTGAAGCAACGACTCATCACCAGTGCAAGTTGCACCTCCCTGAAGCAACGACTCATCACCAGTGCAAGTTGCACCTCCCTGAAGCAACGACTCATCACCAGTGCATGTTGCACCTCCCTGAAGCAACGACTCATCACCAGTGCATGTTGCACCTCCCTGAAGCAACGACTCATCACCAGTGCAAGTTGCACCTCCCTGAAGCAACGACTCATCACCAGTGCAAGTTGCACCTCCCTGAAGAAACGACTCATCACCAGTGCAAGTTGCACCTCCCTGAAGCAACGACTCATCACCAGTGCAAGTTGCACCTCCCTGAAGCAACGACTCATCACCAGTGCAAGTTGCACCTCCCTGAAGCAACGACTCATCACCAGTGCAAGTTGCACCTCCCTGAAGCAACGACTCATCACCAGTGCAAGTTGCACCTCCCTGAAGCAACGACTCATCACCAGTGCAAGTTGCACCTCCCTGAAGCAACGACTCATCACCAGTGCAAGTTGCACCTCCCTGAAGCAACGACTCATCACCCAGTTGTGAAGCAACGACTCATCACCAGTGCAAGTTGCACCTCCCTGAAGCAACGACTCATCACCAGTGCAAGTTGCACCTCCCTGAAGCAACGACTCATCACCAGTGCAAGTTGCACCTCCCTGAAGCAACGACTCATCACCAGTGCAAGTTGCACCTCCCTGAAGCAACGACTCATCACCAGTGCATGTTGCACCTCCCTGAAGCAACGACTCATCACCAGTGCAAGTTGCACCTCCCTGAAGCAACGACTCATCACCAGTGCAAGTTGCACCTCCCTGAAGCAACGACTCATCACCAGTGCAAGTTGCACCTCCCTGAAGCAACGACTCATCACCAGTGCAAGTTGCACCTCCCTGAAGCAACGACTCATCACCAGTGCAAGTTGCACCTCCCTGAAGCAACGACTCATCACCAGTGCAAGTTGCACCTCCCTGAAGCAACGACTCATCACCAGTGCAAGTTGCACCTCCCTGAAGCAACGACTCATCACCAGTGCAAGTTGCACCTCCCTGAAGCAACGACTCATCACCAGTGCAAGTTGCACCTCCCTGAAGCAACGACTCATCACCAGTGCAAGTTGCACCTCCCTGAAGCAACGACTCATCACCAGTGCAAGTTGCACCTCCTTGAAGCAACGACTCATCACCAGTACAAGTTGCACCTCCCTGAAGCAACGACTCATCACCAGTACAAGTTGCACCTCCCTGAAGCAACGACTCAATATTGGATGTGGTTTTTACTCAGGATTTGCACACCAGAAAATGTATTTTGAATTTCTTTCAATTTTAGTGATGGCTTTTTGTTGCCTTTGTCTCTCCTGGACTGTGTATGATGTCGCGAGTCTCAGCTAAAAGTTTATCATTTCTCTATCTTATCTTTTTGTTCTTCAGATATTTGAAACCTTTGAGAAGCTCGGGGGTTCTAGCCATAGACAGTTTGCCCATGCAAAACTGCCCCAGATCCAGACTATATACCTGGAGTTTACCTGGAAAGGGTTTCGGGGGTCAACGCCCCCGCGGCCCGGTTTGAGACCAGGCCTCACATTCTTCAAAAATTGCAAGAAACCTCTATGTTGGTCCATAAGTATTCTCTGGAGGAGCTTGATATTATCAGCATTTATGCAGCAATATTGCCACTCATAAGAATAACGAGAGTTGCACAGTTGAGGGCAACATGGGTGGAGAAAACGTTGCTCTGTCTTTCACAATTTCTAGATCGCAATGACATGGTCTTGGACACACTGGAAGACAAGGTTAATACTGATGTGTGTACAGTGGCTTTAAGAAAGTCTTCGACAAGTGCGACCTAGGAGTCAAGATGCAGAAAATACATGCAAAAGCAATAAATGAAAGAAAAAGGTCAGATGGATATTTAACTTTTTAACAAATAGAAGCTAGAGAGTAGTGGAGAACAGTGAAGCCAAAGACTGTCTTAGTGAAAAGCTCTCTTGCTCAAGGCACACAACTTAACACATTTGTGTTTCTCATATACGTCATGTACAAGGTCATAAATGATGACACCATAACATCCTTAGTTGATGACCCCAGGATCTCTGACAGTGGTGTCTGTCCAACACACAACGGTTACATTCGCTGTTTTCCAGACCCCTGGCAACTGCCCTGTTTCACAGCTGCTAAATATTCACACATTTCCTCTGCTGTCTCGGCACTCATGTAGAGGTGTGTCCCATCACCATAGAGGTATTTAGCGCATTAGTTTCTTCACCTTTCCCATTGTGTGCATTGAATCCATTACTCGTTGGTGCACTCTCTGATTCTCTGGGATTGTTCCTAATTCCACTGATAATGCCTCCCTAAATCATTTGGTCAACTCCACACATATATCCTGGTCATTCCTAGTGAGCTCCTCTCCTTCATGCTTATTACCTGGTTCTTTACTGTTGTCTTTCTGATGTGGCTGTATAGAAATTTCAGGATATATTTGACTTTTGATGCTGTGTCATTCTCACATTGCCGTTATCCTCTCTTTGTATTCATGTGTATTCCCTTCTAGCTCTTCTGCGTGTTTCCCTCTTCTCTGGCATTCTATTCTTTCTATATTTCTTCCAAGGTTGTGCCTTTATTCTTTGCCTCCTTGTTGCAACATTGCCTAAGCCATGGACACACTTCCTGACACTAGTTACATACTCCATTTCATTCACTGTGTTTCAGTTTAGCTTGTTTCCTCCCGGCACTCTACTCAAGGATTGTCTCGCGCCATCGTAGTCCTCTCTTTTGAGGTCGTATTTGTCCCTTCATGGTCTGTATTTCTCTCCGCAAGGTATTCCAGCCTCAGTACTGCATGGTTGCTAGCACCAAGGTATTCCAGCCTCAGTACTGCATGGTTGCTAGCACCAAGGTATTCCAGCCTCAGTACTGAATGGTTGCTAGCACCAGGGTATTCCAACCTCAGTACTGCATGGTTGCTAGCACCAAGGTATTCCAACCTCAGTACTGCATGGTCGCTAGCACCAAGGTATTCCAGCCTCAGTACTGCATGGTCGCTAGCACCAAGGTATTCCAGCCTCAGTACTGCATGGTTGCTAGCACCAAGGTATTCCAACCTCAGTACTGCATGGTCGCTAGCACCAAGGTATTCCAGCCTCAGTACTGCATGGTCGCTAGCACCAAGGTATTCCAGCCTCAGTACTGCATGGTTGCTAGCACCAAGGTATTCCAACCTCAGTACTGCATGGTCGCTAGCACCAAGGTATTCCAGCCTCAGTACTGCATGGTCGCTAGCACCAAGGTATTCCAACCTCAGTACTGCATGGTTGCTAGCACCAAGGTATTCCAGCCTCAGTACTGCATGGTCGCTAGCACCAAGGTATTCCAGCCTCAGTACTGCATGGTCGCTAGCACCAAGGTATTCCAGCCTCAGTACTGCATGGTTGCTAGCACCAAGGTATTCCAACCTCAGTACTGCATGGTTGCTAGCACCAAGGTATTCCAACCTCAGTACTGCATGGTTGCTAGCACCAAGGTATTCCAGCCTCAGTACTGCATGGTCGCTAGCACCAAGGTATTCCAACCTCAGTACTGCATGGTTGCTAGCACCAAGGTATTCCAGCCTCAGTACTGCATGGTTGCTAGCACCAAGGTATTCCAGCCTCAGTACTGCATGGTTGCTAGCACCAAGGTATTCCAACCTCAGTACTGCATGGTTGCTAGCACCAAGGTATTCCAGCCTCAGTACTGCATGGTTGCTAGCACCAAGGTATTCCAACCTCAGTACTGCATGGTTGCTAGCACCAAGGTATTCCAACCTCAGTACTGCATGGTTGCTAGCACCAAGGTATTCCAGCCTCAGTACTGCATGGTTGCTAGCACCAAGGTATTCCAACCTCAGTACTGCATGGTTGCTAGCACCAAGGTATTCCAACCTCAGTACTGCATGGTTGCTAGCACCAAGGTATTCCAACCTCAGTACTGCATGGTTGCTAGCACCAAGGTATTCCAACCTCAGTACTGCATGGTTGCTAGCACCAAGGTATTCCAACCTCAGTACTGCATGGTTGCTAGCACCAAGGTATTCCAACCTCAGTACTGCATGGTTGCTAGCACCAAGGTATTCCAACCTCAGTACTGCATGGTTGCTAGCACCAAGGTATTCCAACCTCAGTACTGCATGGTTGCTAGCACCAAGGTATTCCAACCTCAGTACTGCATGGTTGCTAGCACCAAGGTATTCCAACCTCAGTACTGCATGGTTGCTAGCACCAAGGTATTCCAACCTCAGTACTGCATGGTTGCTAGCACCAAGGTATTCCAACCTCAGTACTGCATGGTTGCTAGCACCAAGGTATTCCAACCTCAGTACTGCATGGTTGCTAGCACCAAGGTATTCCAACCTCAGTACTGCATGGTTGCTAGCACCAAGGTATTCCAACCTCAGTACTGCATGGTTGCTAGCACCAAGGTATTCCAACCTCAGTACTGCATGGTTGCTAGCACCAAGGTATTCCAACCTCAGTACTGCATGGTTGCTAGCACCAAGGTATTCCAACCTCAGTACTGCATGGTTGCTAGCACCAAGGTATTCCAACCTCAGTACTGCATGGTTGCTAGCACCAAGGTATTCCAGCCTCAGTACTGCATGGTTGCTAGCACCAAGGTATTCCAGCCTCAGCACTGCATGGTTGCTAGCACCAAGGTATTCCAACCTCAGTACTGCATGGTTGCTAGCACCAAGGTATTCCAACCTCAGTACTGCATGGTCGCTAGCACCAAGGTATTCCAACCTCAGTACTGCATGGTTGCTAGCACCAAGGTATTCCAACCTCAGTACTGCATGGTTGCTAGCACCAAGGTATTCCAACCTCAGTACTGCATGGTCGCTAGCACCAAGGTATTCCAACCTCAGTACTGCATGGTCGCTAGCACCAAGGTATTCCAACCTCAGTACTGCATGGTCGCTAGCACCAAGGTATTCCAACCTCAGTACTGCATGGTCGCTAGCACCAAGGTATTCCAACCTCAGTACTGCATGGTCGCTAGCACCAAGGTATTCCAACCTCAGTACTGCATGGTCGCTAGCACCAAGGTATTCCAACCTCAGTACTGCATGGTCGCTAGCACCAAGGTATTCCAACCTCAGTACTGCATGGTCGCTAGCACCAAGGTATTCCAACCTCAGTACTGCATGGTTGCTAGCACCAGGGTATTCCAGCCTCAGTACTGCATGGTCGCTAGCACCAAGGTATTCCAACCTCAGTACTGCATGGTCGCTAGCACCAAGGTATTCCAACCTCAGTACTGCATGGTCGCTAGCACCAAGGTATTCCAGCCTCAGTACTGCATGGTTGCTAGCACCAAGGTATTCCAGCCTCAGTACTGCATGGTTGCTAGCACCAAGGTATTCCAGCCTCAGTACTGCATGGTTGCTAGCACCAAGGTATTCCAACCTCAGTACTGCATGGTTGCTAGCACCAAGGTATTCCAACCTCAGTACTGCATGGTTGCTAGCACCAAGGTATTCCAGCCTCAGTACTGCATGGTTGCTAGCACCAAGGTATTCCAACCTCAGTACTGCATGGTTGCTAGCACCAAGGTATTCCAACCTCAGTACTGCATGGTTGCTAGCACCAAGGTATTCCAACCTCAGTACTGCATGGTTGCTAGCACCAAGGTATTCCAGCCTCAGTACTGCATGGTTGCTAGCACCAAGGTATTCCAACCTCAGTACTGCATGGTTGCTAGCACCAAGGTATTCCAACCTCAGTACTGCATGGTTGCTAGCACCAAGGTATTCCAACCTCAGTACTGCATGGTTGCTAGCACCAAGGTATTCCAACCTCAGTACTGCATGGTTGCTAGCACCAAGGTATTCCAACCTCAGTACTGCATGGTTGCTAGCACCAAGGTATTCCAACCTCAGTACTGCATGGTTGCTAGCACCAGGGTATTCCAACCTCAGTACTGCATGGTTGCTAGCACCAAGGTATTCCAACCTCAGTACTGCATGGTTGCTAGCACCAAGGTATTCCAACCTCAGTACTGCATGGTCGCTAGCACCAAGGTATTCCAAGCTCAGTACTGCATGGTTGCTAGCACCAGGGTATTCCAACCTCAGTACTGCATGGTTGCTAGCACCAAGGTATTCCAGCCTCAGTACTGCATGGTTGCTAGCACCAAGGTATTCCAACCTCAGTACTGCATGGTCGCTAGCACCAAGGTATTCCAACCTCAGTACTGCATGGTTGCTAGCACCAAGGTATTCCAACCTCAGTACTGCATGGTTGCTAGCACCAAGGTATTCCAACCTCAGTACTGCATGGTTGCTAGCACCAAGGTATTCCAACCTCAGTACTGCATGGTTGCTAGCACCAAGGTATTCCAACCTCAGTACTGCATGGTTGCTAGCACCAAGGTATTCCAACCTCAGTACTGCATGGTTGCTAGCACCAAGGTATTCCAACCTCAGTACTGCATGGTTGCTAGCACCAGGGTATTCCAACCTCAGTACTGCATGGTTGCTAGCACCAAGGTATTCCAACCTCAGTAGTGCATGGTTGCTAGCACCAAGGTATTCCAACCTCAGTACTGCATGGTTGCTAGCACCAAGGTATTCCAACCTCAGTACTGCATGGTTGCTAGCACCAAGGTATTCCAACCTCAGTACTGCATGGTTGCTAGCACCAAGGTATTCCAACCTCAGTACTGCATGGTTGCTAGCACTAAGGTATTCCAACCTCAGTACTGCATGGTTGCTAGCACCAAGGTATTCCAACCTCAGTACTGCATGGTTGCTAGCACCAAGGTATTCCAGCCTCAGTACTGCATGGTCGCTAGCACCAAGGTATTCCAACCTCAGCACTGCATGGTTGCTAGCACCAAGGTATTCCAACCTCAGTACTGCATGGTTGCTAGCACCAAGGTATTCCAACCTCAGTACTGCATGGTTGCTAGCACCAAGGTATTCCAACCTCAGTACTGCATGGTTGCTAGCACCAAGGTATTCCAGCCTCAGTACTGCATGGTCGCTAGCACCAAGGTATTCCAACCTCAGCACTGCATGGTTGCTAGCACCAAGGTATTCCAACCTCAGTACTGCATGGTTGCTAGCACCAAGGTATTCCAACCTCAGTACTGCATGGTTGCTAGCACCAAGGTATTCCAACCTCAGCACTGCATGGTTGCTAGCACCAAGGGACCTGTCATATTTCTTGTTCTCTACAACCGAGTTACTTAGGGTGAACACAAGGTCCAGCCTCTGTGGTTCATGACCTTTGCATAGTTGTATCCTTGATATACCGACTCAGTTTTCATGGTCACCTCCAGCAACTTCGTTTTCTATGTATTCTGGTCCCTCCGCGTGTCTCTTGAATTTCTGCGTCTGTTTCCTTATGGTTGAAGTTCACCATGATCAGTAGTGTTGCATTTCCTGCAGCTATGGAAAACTTGAGGAAATTAACACTGTATCAGGGTATACGACAAATTCTAACCATACAATAGAGCGAAAAGTAATGTGAAGGACCTGGGAGTAATAATGTTAAAGGACCTCGCCTTCAAAGGCCACAACAATGTACCGCATTTGCTAGGAAAATGATAGGATGGATAATGAGAACCTTCAAAACTAGGGACGCCAAGCCCATGATTCTCTTCAAATCGCTTGTTCTCTCTAGGCTAGAATACTGCTGTACATTAACGGCCCCCTTCAAGGCTGGCGACATTGCAGACCTGGAGAGTGTACAAAGAACTTCGACGGCACACATAAGTACGATAAGGCACCTAAATTACTTGGAACGGTTGAAGGTCCTTGATCTGCATTCCCCGGAACGCAGGCGAGAGAGATGCATGATAATATACGCTTTTAAAATCCTAGAGGTATTAGTACCAAATTTGCACACGAAAATCTCTCCCTATGAAAGCAAAAGACTCGGCAGATGTAACATTCCCCCAATGAAAAGCAGGAGCGCTACTAGCACGCTAATAGACAACACAATAAGTGTCCGGGGCCCAAGACTGTTCAACTGCCTCCAAGCATACATAAGGGGGATTACCAGTAGACCCCTGGCTGTCTTCAAGAAGGCACTGGACAGTCACTTAGTCAGTACCTGATCAAACGGGCTGTTTGTCAGTGTGCGTGCGGCCAGCAGTAACAGCCTGGTTGGTCAGACCCTGATCCACCACGAGGCCTGGTCTCAGACCGAGCCGCGGGGGCGTTTACCCCCGAAACCCTCTCCAGGTAAACTCCAGGTGCTCGTCTAACACCTCTGTATCCACCATCGCACTCTTGCTATAGTCCTATCTTGCTGCTGTTTGTGTGTGTGTGTGTGTGTGTGTGTGTGTGTGTGTGTGTGTATGTATGTATATATGTATGTACTCACCTATGTACACAACCTATTTTTCGTAATCGAAGATAGTAAAAAAACAATCTGATGTTGTCATTAAGTGAGCATAATATTAGCAGGTTGTACACTTAACCTGCCGTACTACTTTGCCAGGTTGTGACTGTCAGTGTTACCTGCAGTCACTGTCAGTGTTACCTGCAGTCACTGTCAGTGTTACCTGCAGTCACTGTCAGTGTTACCTGCAGTCACTGTCAGTGTTACCTGCAGTCACTGTCAGTGTTACCTGCAGTCACTGTCAGTGTTACCTTCAGTCACTGTCAGTGTTACCTTCAGTCACTGTCACAACAAACATGGAACTCACAAAGCCACGCCGGCTACCAAACATTGGTAATGTGAACTTCCAATAGTTTACACTTGATGATTGAAGAGTTGAATGTTTTTGGTCGTACTGAGAATACATTGTGCTCAGCTTGAACGTTAATATGAAGTAGTTATTATCTTAGACATAAGTTCTTGACTCGACCTCATTCATTTTACAAATTGTCAGTATGATAGTTTTGGGCATCAGAGCTTCTACGACTTGTCTCCGACTAGCCCGGTCACTCAGGCTGTTTATGCTTGCGGCATCACAGCCCGTCTGATCAGGTACTTACAACAATCCCCTTTAGAATTAAAAGGGAACTTTTAAAACATTGCACGCTTTTTTAATCTGTTTGTGCTTATTGCAGTCTGTGCTGGTCAGTGGTGATACCTTGCCCCGCCTGCCATTGCTGCTTCCAGGACTACTCGAATCATTCAGTAGAGCAGAGTTTCACGTGTAAGACTTGGGAGTAATGATGTTAGAAAATCTCACATTCAAAGATCACTATAATGTTGCCACTGCTATCGCAAGGAAATGATTGGATAACTAGAATTTTCAAGACAAGGGCTGCTGAGCCAGTGATGATACTCTTCAAGTCGCTTGTTCTCTCTGGTCTGGAATACTGTTGTATACTAACAATTTCCTTCAAGGTAGGTGAGACGGCAAGCTAGAAAACGTACAGAGAACTTAAACTGCCCATATACACTCAAATATTTGAATTATATTCTTTGGAATTTAGGCGAGAAAGGTATATCCTATTTTACACCTGGAAAATCCTGGACAGACTGGTCCCTAAGCCTACACACTGGGATCACTTTAAAGACACTTGGCAAACGGTGCAAAGTACCCACAATAAAAAACAGGGGCGCAACGAGTACATTAAGAGAGAATACTCAGTGTCAAAGGTCCTAGACTCTTCAGCGCCCTCCCTTTGTGAATAACGGGAATTACCAGTAGACCTCTGATGGTCTTCAAGAGGGAATTGGACAAGTTTTTTCACTGTCTGATCAACTGGGCTGTGGTTCTTACCTTGGACTGTGTGCAACTTGCAGTAATAGCCCGGTTCTTCCAGACTACCACTGCTGGTGGTGGTTCTGCCAGACTACCACTGCTGGTGGTGGTTCCGCCAGACTACCACTGCTGGTGGTGGTTTTGCCAGACTAATTTTGCTGGTGGTGGTTCTTCCAGACTACCGCTGCTGGTGGTGGTTCTGCCAGACTACCACTGCTGGTGGTGGTTCCGCCAGACTACCACTGCTGGTGGTGGTTCTGCCAGACTACCACTGCTGGTGGTGGTTCTGCCAGACTACCACTGCTGGTGGTGGTTCTGCCAGACTACCACTGCTGGTGGTGGTTCCGCCAGACTACCACTGCTGGTTGTGGTTCCGCCAGACTACCACTGCTGGTTGTGGTTCCGCCAGACTACCACTGCTGGTTGTGGTTCCGCCAGACTACCACTGCTGGTTGTGGTTCCGCTAGACTACCACTGCTGGTTGTGGTTCCGCCAGACTACCACTGCTGGTTGTGGTTCCGCCAGACTACCACTGCTGGTTGTGGTTCCGCCAGACTACCACTGCTGGTTGTGGTTCCGCCAGACTACCACTGCTGGTTGTGGTTCCGCCAGACTACCACTGCTGGTTGTGGTTCCGCCAGACTACCACTGCTGGTTGTGGTTCCGCCAGACTACCACTGCTGGTTGTGGTTCCGCCAGACTACCACTGCTGGTTGTGGTTCCGCCAGACTACCACTGCTGGTTGTGGTTCCGCCAGACTACCACTGCTGGTTGTGGTTCCGCCAGACTACCACTGCTGGTTGTGGTTCCGCCAGACTACCACTGCTGGTTGTGGTTCCGCCAGACTACCACTGCTGGTTGTGGTTCCGCCAGACTACCACTGCTGGTTGTGGTTCCGCCAGACTACCACTGCTGGTTGTGGTTCCGCCAGACTACCACTGCTGGTTGTGGTTCCGCCAGACTACCACTGCTGGTTGTGGTTCCGCCAGACTACCACTGCTGGTTGTGGTTCCGCCAGACTACCACTGCTGGTTGTGGTTCCGCCAGACTACCACTGCTGGTTGTGGTTCCGCCAGACTACCACTGCTGGTTGTGGTTCCGCCAGACTACCACTGCTGGTTGTGGTTCCGCCAGACTACCACTGCTGGTTGTGGTTCCGCCAGACTACCACTGCTGGTTGTGGTTCCGCCAGACTACCACTGCTGGTTGTGGTTCCGCCAGACTACCACTGCTGGTTGTGGTTCCGCCAGACTACCACTGCTGGTTGTGGTTCCGCCAGACTACCACTGCTGGTTGTGGTTCCGCCAGACTACCACTGCTGGTTGTGGTTCCGCCAGACTACCACTGCTGGTTGTGGTTCCGCCAGACTACCACTGCTGGTTGTGGTTCCGCCAGACTACCACTGCTGGTTGTGGTTCCGCCAGACTACCACTGCTGGTTGTGGTTCCGCCAGACTACCACTGCTGGTTGTGGTTCCGCCAGACTACCACTGCTGGTTGTGGTTCCGCCAGACTACCACTGCTGGTTGTGGTTCCGCCAGACTACCACTGCTGGTTGTGGTTCCGCCAGACTACCACTGCTGGTTGTGGTTCCGCCAGACTACCACTGCTGGTTGTGGTTCCGCCAGACTACCACTGCTGGTTGTGGTTCCGCCAGACTACCACTGCTGGTTGTGGTTCCGCCAGACTACCACTGCTGGTTGTGGTTCCGCCAGACTACCACTGCTGGTTGTGGTTCCGCCAGACTACCACTGCTGGTTGTGGTTCCGCCAGACTACCACTGCTGGTTGGGGTTCCGCCAGACTACCACTGCTGGTTGGGGTTCCGCCAGACTACCACTGCTGGTTGGGGTTCCGCCAGACTACCACTGCTGGTTGGGGTTCCGCCAGACTACCACTGCTGGTTGGGGTTCCGCCAGACTACCACTTACTGGTATAGGTTCCGCCAGACTACCACTTACTGGTATAGGTTCCGCCAGACTACCACTTACTGGTATAGGTTCCGCCAGACTACCACTTACTGGTATAGGTTCCGCCAGACTACCACTTACTGGTATAGGTTCCGCCAGACTACCACTTACTGGTATAGGTTCCGCCAGACTACCACTTACTGGTATAGGTTCCGCCAGACTACCACTTACTGGTATAGGTTCCGCCAGACTACCACTTACTGGTATAGGTTCCGCCAGACTACCACTTACTGGTATAGGTTCCGCCAGACTACCACTTACTGGTATAGGTTCCGCCAGACTACCACTTACTGGTATAGGTTCCGCCAGACTACCACTTACTGGTATAGGTTCCGCCAGACTACCACTTACTGGTATAGGTTCCGCCAGACTACCACTTACTGGTATAGGTTCCGCCAGACTACCACTTACTGGTATAGGTTCCGCCAGACTACCACTTACTGGTATAGGTTCCGCCAGACTACCACTTACTGGTATAGGTTCCGCCAGACTACCACTTACTGGTATAGGTTCCGCCAGACTACCACTTACTGGTATAGGTTCCGCCAGACTACCACTTACTGGTATAGGTTCCGCCAGACTACCACTTACTGGTATAGGTTCCGCCAGACTACCACTTACTGGTATAGGTTCCGCCAGACTACCACTTACTGGTATAGGTTCCGCCAGACTACCACTTACTGGTATAGGTTCCGCCAGACTACCACTTACTGGTATAGGTTCCGCCAGACTACCACTTACTGGTATAGGTTCCGCCAGACTACCACTTACTGGTATAGGTTCTGCCAGACTACCACTTACTGGTATAGGTTCTGCCAGACTACCACTTACTGGTATAGGTTCTGCCAGACTACCACTGCTGGTGGTGGTTCTGCCAGACTACCACTGCTGGTGGTGGTTCTGCCAGACTACCAGTTACTGGTATAGGTTCTGCCAGACTACCAGTTACTGGTATAGGTTCTGCCAGACTACCACTGCTGGTGGTGGTTCTCCCAGACTACCACTTACTGGTATAGGTTCCGCCAGACTACCACTGCTGGTGGTGGTTCCGCCAGACTACCACTGCTGGTGGTGGTTCCGCCAGACTACCACTGCTGGTGGTGGTTCCGCCAGACTACCACTGCTGGTGGTGGTTCCGCCAGACTACCACTGCTGGTGGTGGTTCCGCCAGACTACCACTGCTGGTGGTGGTTCCGCCAGACTACCACTGCTGGTGGTGGTTCCGCCAGACTACCACTGCTGGTGGTGGTTCCGCCAGACTACCACTGCTGGTGGTGGTTCCGCCAGACTACCACTGCTGGTGGTGGTTCCGCCAGACTACCACTGCTGGTGGTGGTTCCGCCAGACTACCACTGCTGGTGGTGGTTCCGCCAGACTACCACTGCTGGTGGTGGTTCCGCCAGACTACCACTGCTGGTGGTGGTTCCGCCAGACTACCACTGCTGGTGGTGGTTCCGCCAGACTACCACTGCTGGTGGTGGTTCCGCCAGACTACCACTGCTGGTGGTGGTTCCGCCAGACTACCACTGCTGGTGGTGGTTCCGCCAGACTACCACTGCTGGTGGTGGTTCCCCCAGACTACAACTGCTGGTGGTGGTTCCGCCAGACTACCACTGCTGGTGGTGGTTCCGCCAGACTACCACTGCTGGTGGTGGTTCCGCCAGACTACCACTGCTGGTGGTGGTTCCGCCAGACTACCACTGCTGGTGGTGGTTCCGCCAGACTACCACTGCTGGTGGTGGTTCTGCCAGACTACCGCTGCTGGTGGTGGTTCTGCCAGACTACCACTGCTGGTGGTGGTTCTGCCAGACTACCACTTACTGGTATACAGTTAGTGGGTACCTTCCATCCAACATTTGAAGACTGTCGCTGAAGAAATGGACCAAAACACTACTAATCCTTGACTGGTCAGAATAATGTGAGGTTTGCTCTATGGATGGCACCAGTCATTTTATTAACTAAAACACAGGTAGTCTAGGAACACACTATACATCTGTGGTCCAAGACATTGTCTTAAGCCATGGTGCTAAGGAGCCGTGAAAACCCTATTCCACATTATCACAATTTCAAGGACTTTTGACTATAATTATGGAAATGGGATACAATTCCGTCAAGTAGACGTCTTGGAAACTTTCCACACCTCACCTTTGACAGTAAATAAGTTGCATTCTCATGCTTCACCTTCAGGTAAGCCAGTGGAAGGCCTCGGTCAGATGACCAAAAGTTCCAGTGGCGCGTCATCATGACTAAAACCCGCGTTAGGACACACTTGTCCTCTTTCCTGACAAACTTTACCTAACCTGACCCTCAGCTTCACATTGTTCCGGACTATAGAGCTGAACTCTCCTCAAGGTTAATGGACTGACTACTTCAAGGTTAATGGACTGACTACTTCAAGGTTAATGGACGGACTACTTCAAGGTTAATGGACGGACTACTTCAAGGTTAATGGACGGACTACTTCAAGGTTAATGGACGGACTACTTCAAGGTTAATGGACGGACTACTTCAAGGTTAATGGACTGACTACTTCAAGGTTAATGGACTGACTACTTCAAGGTTAATGGACGGACTACTTCAAGGTTAATGGACTGACTACTTCAAGGTTAATGGACTGACTGCTTCAAGGTTAATGGACTGACTGCTTCAAGGTTAATGGACTGACTGCTTCAAGAACTCTTCCTTCAAGGTTAATGGACTGACTACTTCAAGGTTAATGGACTGACTGCTTCAAGGTTAATGGACTGACTGCTTCAAGGTTAATGGACTGACTGCTTCAAGGTTAATGGACTGACTACTTCAAGGTTAATGGACTGACTACTTCAAGAACTCTTCCTTCAAGGTTAATGGACTGACTGCTTCAAGGTTAATGGACTGACTACTTCAAGAACTCTTCCTTCAAGGTTAATGGACTGACTACTTCAAGAACTCTTCCTTCAAGGTTAATGGACTGACTACTTCAAGGTTAATGGACTGACTGCTTCAAGGTTAATGGACTGACTGCTTCAAGGTTAATGGACTGACTGCTTCAAGGTTAATGGACTGACTGCTTCAAGGTTAATGGACGGACTACTTCAAGGTTAATGGACTGACTACTTCAAGGTTAATGGACTGACTGCTTCAAGGTTAATGGACGGACTACTTCAAGGTTAATGGACTGACTGCTTCAAGGTTAATGGACTGACTACTTCAAGGTTAATGGACTGACTACTTCAAGGTTAATGGACTGACTGCTTCAAGGTTAATGGACTGACTGCTTCAAGGTTAATGGACTGACTGCTTCAAGGTTAATGGACTGACTGCTTCAAGGTTAATGGACTGACTGCTTCAAGGTTAATGGACTGACTGCTTCAAGGTTAATGGACTGTCTGCTTCAAGGTTAATGGACTGACTACTTCAAGGTTAATGGACTGACTGCTTCAAGGTTAATGGACTGACTGCTTCAAGGTTAATGGACTGACTGCTTCAAGGTTAATGGACGGACTACTTCAAGGTTAATGGACGGACTACTTCAAGGTTAATGGACGGACTACTTCAAGGTTAATGGACGGACTGCTTCAAGGTTAATGGACTGACTGCTTCAAGGTTAATGGACGGACTACTTCAAGGTTAATGGACGGACTACTTCAAGGTTAATGGACTGACTACTTCAAGGTTAATGGACGGACTACTTCAAGGTTAATGGACTGACTGCTTCAAGGTTAATGGACTGACTACTTCAAGGTTAATGGACTGACTACTTCAAGGTTAATGGACTGACTGCTTCAAGGTTAATGGACTGACTGCTTCAAGGTTAATGGACTGACTGCTTCAAGGTTAATGGACTGACTGCTTCAAGGTTAATGGACTGACTGCTTCAAGGTTAATGGACTGACTGCTTCAAGGTTAATGGACTGACTACTTCAAGGTTAATGGACTGTCTGCTTCAAGGTTAATGGACTGACTACTTCAAGGTTAATGGACTGACTGCTTCAAGGTTAATGGACTGACTGCTTCAAGGTTAATGGACTGACTGCTTCAAGGTTAATGGACGGACTACTTCAAGGTTAATGGACGGACTACTTCAAGGTTAATGGACGGACTACTTCAAGGTTAATGGACGGACTGCTTCAAGGTTAATGGACTGACTGCTTCAAGGTTAATGGACGGACTACTTCAAGGTTAATGGACGGACTACTTCAAGGTTAATGGACGGACTACTTCAAGGTTAATGGACTGACTACTTCAAGGTTAATGGACTGACTGCTTCAAGGTTAATGGACGGACTACTTCAAGGTTAATGGACGGACTACTTCAAGGTTAATGGACGGACTACTTCAAGGTTAATGGACGGACTACTTCAAGGTTAATGGACTGACTGCTTCAAGGTTAATGGACTGACTACTTCAAGGTTAATGGACTGACTACTTCAAGGTTAATGGACGGACTACTACAAGGTTAATGGACGGACTACTTCAAGGTTAATGGACGGACTACTTCAAGGTTAATGGACGGACTACTTCAAGGTTAATGGACTGACTACTTCAAGGTTAATGGACTGACTGCTTCAAGGTTAATGGACGGACTACTTCAAGGTTAATGGACGGACTACTTCAAGGTTAATGGACGGACTACTTCAAGGTTAATGGACTGACTACTTCAAGGTTAATGGACTGACTACTTCAAGAACTCTTCCTTCAAGGTTAATGGACTGACTGCTTCAAGGTTAATGGACTGACTACTTCAAGGTTAATGGACGGACTACTTCAAGGTTAATGGACGGACTACTTCAAGGTTAATGGACGGACTACTTCAAGGTTAATGGACGGACTACTTCAAGGTTAATGGACGGACTACTTCAAGGTTAATGGACGGACTACTTCAAGGTTAATGGACGGACTATTTCAAGGTTAATGGACTGACTATTTCAAGGTTAATGGACTGACTACTTCAAGGTTAATGGACTGACTACTTCAAGGTTAATGGACTGACTGCTTCAAGGTTAATGGACTGACTACTTCAAGGTTAATGGACGGACTACTTCAAGGTTAATGGACGGACTACTTCAAGGTTAATGGACGGACTACTTCAAGGTTAATGGACGGACTACTTCAAGAACTCTTCCTTCAAGGTTAATGGACGGACTATTTCAAGGTTAATGGACTGACTACTTCAAGAACTCTTCCTTCAAGGTTAATGGACTGACTGCTTCAAGAACTCTTCCTTCAAGGTTAATGGACTGACTGCTTCAAGGTTAATGGACTGACTGCTTCAAGGTTAATGGACTGACTACTTCAAGGTTAATGGACTGACTACTTCAAGGTTAATGGACTGACTGCTTCAAGGTTAATGGACTGACTACTTCAAGGTTAATGGACTGACTGCTTCAAGGTTAATGGACTGACTACTTCAAGAACTCTTCCTTCAAGGTTAATGGACTGACTGCTTCAAGGTTAATGGACTGACTGCTTCAAGGTTAATGGACGGACTACTTCAAGGTTAATGGACTGACTGCTTCAAGGTTAATGGACTGACTACTTCAAGGTTAATGGACGGACTACTTCAAGGTTAATGGACTGACTGCTTCAAGGTTAATGGACTGACTACTTCAAGAACTCTTCCTTCAAGGTTAATGGACTGACTGCTTCAAGGTTAATGGACTGACTACTTCAAGAACTCTTCCTTCAAGGTTAATGGACTGACTGCTTCAAGGTTAATGGACTGACTGCTTCAAGGTTAATGGACTGACTGCTTCAAGGTTAATGGACTGACTACTTCAAGGTTAATGGACTGTCTGCTTCAAGGTTAATGGACTGACTACTTCAAGGTTAATGGACTGACTGCTTCAAGGTTAATGGACTGACTGCTTCAAGGTTAATGGACTGACTGCTTCAAGGTTAATGGACGGACTACTTCAAGGTTAATGGACGGACTACTTCAAGGTTAATGGACGGACTACTTCAAGGTTAATGGACGGACTGCTTCAAGGTTAATGGACTGACTGCTTCAAGGTTAATGGACGGACTACTTCAAGGTTAATGGACGGACTACTTCAAGGTTAATGGACTGACTACTTCAAGGTTAATGGACGGACTACTTCAAGGTTAATGGACTGACTGCTTCAAGGTTAATGGACTGACTACTTCAAGGTTAATGGACTGACTACTTCAAGGTTAATGGACTGACTGCTTCAAGGTTAATGGACTGACTGCTTCAAGGTTAATGGACTGACTGCTTCAAGGTTAATGGACTGACTACTTCAAGGTTAATGGACTGACTGCTTCAAGGTTAATGGACTGACTGCTTCAAGGTTAATGGACTGACTACTTCAAGGTTAATGGACTGACTGCTTCAAGGTTAATGGACTGACTACTTCAAGGTTAATGGACTGACTGCTTCAAGGTTAATGGACTGACTGCTTCAAGGTTAATGGACTGACTGCTTCAAGGTTAATGGACGGACTACTTCAAGGTTAATGGACGGACTACTTCAAGGTTAATGGACGGACTACTTCAAGGTTAATGGACGGACTGCTTCAAGGTTAATGGACTGACTGCTTCAAGGTTAATGGACGGACTACTTCAAGGTTAATGGACGGACTACTTCAAGGTTAATGGACGGACTACTTCAAGGTTAATGGACTGACTACTTCAAGGTTAATGGACTGACTGCTTCAAGGTTAATGGACGGACTACTTCAAGGTTAATGGACGGACTACTTCAAGGTTAATGGACGGACTACTTCAAGGTTAATGGACTGACTACTTCAAGGTTAATGGACTGACTGCTTCAAGGTTAATGGACTGACTACTTCAAGGTTAATGGACGGACTACTTCAAGGTTAATGGACGGACTACTTCAAGGTTAATGGACGGACTACTTCAAGGTTAATGGACGGACTACTTCAAGGTTAATGGACGGACTACTTCAAGGTTAATGGACGGACTACTTCAAGGTTAATGGACTGACTGCTTCAAGGTTAATGGACGGACTACTTCAAGGTTAATGGACGGACTACTTCAAGGTTAATGGACGGACTACTTCAAGGTTAATGGACTGACTACTTCAAGGTTAATGGACTGACTACTTCAAGAACTCTTCCTTCAAGGTTAATGGACGGACTACTTCAAGGTTAATGGACTGACTACTTCAAGGTTAATGGACGGACTACTTCAAGGTTAATGGACGGACTACTTCAAGGTTAATGGACGGACTACTTCAAGGTTAATGGACGGACTACTTCAAGGTTAATGGACGGACTACTTCAAGGTTAATGGACGGACTACTTCAAGGTTAATGGACGGACTACTTCAAGGTTAATGGACTGACTATTTCAAGGTTAATGGACTGACTACTTCAAGGTTAATGGACTGACTACTTCAAGGTTAATGGACTGACTGCTTCAAGGTTAATGGACTGACTACTTCAAGGTTAATGGACTGACTACTTCAAGGTTAATGGACGGACTACTTCAAGGTTAATGGACGGACTACTTCAAGGTTAATGGACGGACTACTTCAAGGTTAATGGACGGACTGCTTCAAGGTTAATGGACGGACTACTTCAAGGTTAATGGACGGACTACTTCAAGGTTAATGGACGGACTACTTCAAGGTTAATGGACGGACTACTTCAAGGTTAATGGACGGACTGCTTCAAGGTTAATGGACGGACTACTTCAAGGTTAATGGACGGACTGCTTCAAGGTTAATGGACGGACTACTTCAAGGTTAATGGACGGACTACTTCAAGGTTAATGGACGGACTACTTCAAGGTTAATGGACGGACTACTTCAAGAACTCTTCCTTCAAGGTTAATGGACGGACTATTTCAAGGTTAATGGACTGACTACTTCAAGAACTCTTCCTTCAAGGTTAATGGACTGACTGCTTCAAGGTTAATGGACTGACTGCTTCAAGGTTAATGGACTGACTACTTCAAGGTTAATGGACTGACTACTTCAAGGTTAATGGACTGACTGCTTCAAGGTTAATGGACTGACTACTTCAAGGTTAATGGACGGACTACTTCAAGGTTAATGGACTGACTACTTCAAGAACTCTTCCTTCAAGGTTAATGGACTGACTGCTTCAAGGTTAATGGACTGACTGCTTCAAGGTTAATGGACGGACTACTTCAAGGTTAATGGACTGACTGCTTCAAGGTTAATGGACTGACTACTTCAAGGTTAATGGACGGACTACTTCAAGGTTAATGGACTGACTGCTTCAAGGTTAATGGACTGACTACTTCAAGAACTCTTCCTTCAAGGTTAATGGACTGACTGCTTCAAGGTTAATGGACTGACTACTTGAAGAACTCTTCCTTCAAGGTTAATGGACTGACTGCTTCAAGGTTAATGGACTGACTTCTTCAAGGTTAATGGACTGACTGCTTCAAGGTTAATGGACTGACTACTTCAAGAACTCTTCCTTCAAGGTTAATGGACTGACTGCTTCAAGGTTAATGGACTGACTACTTGAAGAACTCTTCCTTCAAGGTTAATGGACTGACTGCTTCAAGGTTAATGGACTGACTACTTCAAGAACTCTTCCTTCAAGGTTAATGGACTGACTGCTTCAAGGTTAATGGACGGACTACTTCAAGGTTAATGGACTGACTACTTCAAGGTTAATGGACTGATCACATTATCTTCACCCCTCTAAACTCCTGTCTCGGTATTTTACTGAAGAAGTCTAGCGTGTAGGCGAAACGTTTCAGCCGGAAAAATGCCCAACTGTTGCGCAAGTGTCTTACTCATCGACTTCTGACAATGTTGCAATTGCATTCGGATTGTAATTTGCAGATATTGTAATTCCCTTTGTCAAGTGAGAGAGAGGAGTGGTGACCACGTTGAACATCGTGCTGGCTTCTAACTGCTGTATAACGTATGTAGCGTTGAACATCGTGCTGGCTTCTAACTGCTGTATAACGTATGTAGCGTTGAACATCGTGCTGGCTTCTAACTGCTGTATAACGTATGTAGCGTTGAACATCGTGCTGGCTTCTAACTGCTGTATAACGTATGTAGTGTTTAATATTCTCAGCAAAACTGAGAAGCAATCAAGAAGTAATTAGTATTCTTGTACAGGTAGCTAATTGTACCCAACTGATCTGTTAGTTCAGACGATTCTCAGTGTCTGTCTCCTGGTGAGTTGTGTTACTACTGTTACCTGAACCATTGTTACACTGTGAGAGTAACCTCCACCTCACGTTGTTACTACTGTTACCTGAACCATTGTTACACTGTGAGAGAGTAACCTCCACCTCACGTTGTTACTACTGTTACCTGAACCATTGTTACACTGTGAGAGAGTAACCTCCACCTCACGTTGTGTTACTACTGTTACCTGAACCATTGTTACACTGTGAGAGAGTAACCTCCACCTCACGTTGTGTTACTACTGTTACCTGAACCATTGTTACACTGTGAGAGAGTAACCTTCACCTCACGTTGTGTTACTACTGTTACCTGAACCATTGTTACACTGTGTGAGAGTAACCTCCACCTCACGTTGTTACTACTGTTACCTGAACCATTGTTACACTGTGAGAGAGTAACCTCCACCTCACGTTGTTACTACTGTTACCTGAACCATTGTTACACTGTGAGAGAGTAACCTCCACCTCACGTTGTGTTACTACTGTTACCTGAACCATTGTTACACTGTGAGAGAGTAACCTCCACCTCACGTTGTGTTACTACTGTTACCTGAACCATTGTTACACTGTGAGAGAGTAACCTCCACCTCACGTTGTGTTACTACTGTTACCTGAACCTTTGTTACACTGTGAGAGAGTAACCTCCACCTCACGTTGTGTTACTACTGTTACCTGAACCATTGTTACACTGTGAGAGAGTAACCTCCACCTCACGTTGTGTTACTACTGTTACCTGAACCTTTGTTACACTGTGAGAGAGTAACCTCCACCTCACGTTGTGTTACTACTGTTACCTGAACCATTGTTACACTGTGAGAGAGTAACCTCCACCTCACGTTGTGTTACTACTGTTACCTGAACCATTGTTACACTGTGAGAGAGTAACCTCCACCTCACGTTATGTTACTACTGTTACCTGAACCATTGTTACACTGTGAGAGTAACCTCCACCTCACGTTGTGTTACTACTGTTACCTGAACCATTGTTACACTGTGAGAGTAACCTCCACCTCACGTTGTGTTACTACTGTTACCTGAACCATTGTTACACTGTGAGAGTAACCTCCACCTCACGTTGTGTTACTACTGTTACCTGAACCATTGTTACACTGTGAGAGTAACCTCCACCTCACGTGCTTGCTTCACTGTTCTTGTTACGGTGTTAACCTTCACATGATAGTAGTGGTGATGGTTGTTAGTGCTTGTAGTTACTGGAGGTACTGGTGCTTAATTCTGGTTGTTGGGGTGAGTTACCTGTAGACATGTACAGAAACCCCTGTGACCCTGTCCCAGTCCAGGCCTCCATTGATGACTTGATCAGCCAGGTTGTTGGTGCTAGCTACACGCAGCCCAACGTATGCTGGTTATTAATTCACTCGAGGAACTCAAGTTTCCTCGGGACAGCCAGAGGTCTCTTGGTAATAAGCTTTGTGTATGAAGGAATTGTGTTTAAAAGTCTTGGTCCCCTCACACTTACTGAGTTATCTTTTAGTGTATTGGTTTTCCATTGGCGGTATTTTCCAGATGATGGTGATTGTGGTGGTGGTTACTACTGGTGATTGTGAGGGTGGTTACTACTGGTGATTGTGAGGGTGGTTACTACTGGTGATTGTGAGGGTGGTTACTACTGGTGATTGTGGTGGTGGTTACTACTGGTGATTGTGAGGGTGGTTACTACTGGTGATTGTGGTGGTGGTTACTACTGGTGATTGTGGTGGTGGTTACTACTGGTGATTGTGAGGGTGGTTACTACTGGTGATTGTGGTGGTGGTTACTACTGGTGATTGTGAGGGTGGTTACTACTGGTGATTGTGAGGGTGGTTACTACTGGTGATTGTGGTGGTGGTTACTACTGGTGATTGTGAGGGTGGTTACTACTGGTGATTGTGGTGGTGGTTACTACTGGTGATTGTGAGGGTGGTTACTACTGGTGATTGTGAGGGTGGTTACTACTGGTGATTGTGGTGGTGGTTACTACTGGTGATTGTGGTGGTGGTTACTACTGGTGATTGTGAGGGTGGTTACTACTGGTGATTGTGGTGGTGGTTACTACTGGTGATTGTGAGGGTGGTTACTACTGGTGATTGTGGTGGTGGTTACTACTGGTGATTGTGGTGGTGGTTACTACTGGTGATTGTGAGGGTGGTTACTACTGGTGATTGTGGTGGTGGTTACTACTGGTGATTGTGAGGGTGGTTACTACTGGTGATTGTGGTGGTGGTTACTACTGGTGATTGTGGTGGTGGTTACTACTGGTGATTGTGAGGGTGGTTACTACTGGTGATTGTGGTGGTGGTTACTACTGGTGATTGTGGTGGTGGTTACTACTGGTGATTGTGGTGGTGGTTACTACTGGTGATTGTGGTGGTGGTTACTACTGGTGATTGTGAGGGTGGTTACTACTGGTGATTGTGAGGGTGGTTACTACTGGTGATTGTGAGGGTGGTTACTACTGGTGATTGTGAGGGTGGTTACTACTGGTGATTGTGAGGGTGGTTACTACTGGTGATTGTGAGGGTGGTTACTACTGGTGATTGTGGTGGTGGTTACTACTGGTGATTGTGAGGGTGGTTACTACTGGTGATTGTGAGGGTGGTTACTACTGGTGATTGTGAGGGTGGTTACTACTGGTGATTGTGGTGGTGGTTACTACTGGTGATTGTGGTGGTGGTTACTACTGGTGATTGTGGTGGTGGTTACTACTGGTGATTGTGAGGGTGGTTACTACTGGTGATTGTGAGGGTGGTTACTGGTGATTGTGGTGGTGGTTACTACTGGTGATTGTGAGGGTGGTTACTACTGGTGATTGTGAGGGTGGTTACTACTGGTGATTGTGGTGGTGGTTACTACTGGTGATTGTGAGGGTGGTTACTACTGGTGATTGTGAGGGTGGTTACTAGTGATTGTGAGGGTGGTTACTAGTGATTGTGGTGGTGGTTACTACTGGTGATTGTGAGGGTGGTTACTACTGGTGATTGTGAGGGTGGTTACTACTGGTGATTGTGAGGGTTGTTACTAGTGATTGTGGTGGTGGTTACTACTGGTGATTGTGAGGGTGGTTACTACTGGTGATTGTGGTGGTGGTTACTACTGGTGATTGTGGTGGTGGTTACTACTGGTGATTGTGAGGGTGGTTACTACTGGTGATTGTGAGGGTGGTTACTACTGGTGATTGTGAGGGTGGTTACTACTGGTGATTGTGAGGGTGGTTACTAGTGATTGTGGTGGTGGTTACTACTGGTGATTGTGAGGGTGGTTACTACTGGTGATTGTGGTGGTGGTTACTACTGGTGATTGTGAGGGTGGTTATTGCTGGCGGTGTTGGTGATTATTGCTGGCGGTGTTGGTGGTTATTGCTGGCGGTGTTGATGGTGCTGGTTATTGTTATTATTAGTAGTGTTGGTTATTGTTTTACAACAGGTGGCGGCTCACGCTTCTCTATTGTCTTTGATATTCGTGACTCTCGGTACAGTGTGGAGGGGGAGGGATGGAGGGGGGGGGTCTTCCCGTGGTGGGTGGCAGTGTTCACCTGTGACTTGTTTCCAGAGCTCTTACCCCCCTCTCAGCCCGGCCTAACGTCAGGCTTTCCTGTTAACCAGCTGGTAAGGCAGGCAGACTGTTCTGGCAGCCCACACTCTCATAGTCATCACACTTCAGTTGATCCAGCACTTGTTGCAAGAACTGTCTACCTTCTTAAGAACTTCTCTATGGTCCTGCAATATTTTTATATCTTGTTGTTGATGTGTTGACGAGTGTTGAGTGAGGTCTTGATAAGTCCCTGTTCTTCACTGTATTATACACTTCCATATCTTCCACTCCACTAAGTTATTACAGCAGTGTACCTTCCTGGACACATGAATCTTCCAGAGCCACTGACAGCCCCACTCCATAAAGGTAGCAGTCTAGCAGCCGCAAGAAGAAAAATGTACAATAGCGCTGACGTCCCACATTATCAATTAAGTCTTAAGAAACATTGCTATTCACATTGAATCTCAACAGTTGTACAACCCGGGGCAGCTTGGGTTTACAGCAGGTCGCTCCTGCCTCTCACAATTGCTTAACCATTATGATATAATTTTAAATGCGATAGAAGGCAGACAATATGTGGTTGTAGTATACACAGACTTTGACAAAGCCTTTGACAAGTGCGACCATGGTGTAATAGTGCACAAAATGAATGCAAAGGGAATAACTGGAAAAGTGGGGGAGATAGATATTTAATTTTTAACGAATAGAACCCAAAGTGTAAAAGTGAATACAGTGGTATCAGAGACTGCCGTAATGAAAAGATGTTCTCCAAGGCACAGTACTTGCCCTTCTTCTCTTTTTCGTATCCGACATAGACGCACATATATCCTAGCACCGTATCATTATTAGGTACATAAAACTAGAATCTGTGAGAGAGAAGCATCAGTTGAGGACACAAACCTCCAAGCTGACAGTCTTCCAGTGGACCACTGACAAACCTCCAAGCTGACAGTCTTCCAGTGGACCATTGACAAACCTCCAAGCTGACAGTCTTCCAGTGGACCACTGACAAACCTCCAAGCTGACAGTCTTCCAGTGGACCACTGACAAACCTCCAATCTGACAGTCTTCCAGTGGACCACTGACAATAATGTGATGCTGAATAAGGACAACTTTTGTTATAATGTAGGTAGAATTACCGACAATGTTAGGTGAAAGGACACACGTACAACTAAGACATTTTGTGTCAACGTTTCAGTGTCCAGGAGCTGCGTCAAGCACTTACAAACAATACACGGTCACAGAGGTGTCCAGGAGCTGCGTCAAGCACTTACAAACAATACACGGTCACAGAGGTGTCCAGGAGCTGCGTCAAGCACTTACAAACAATACACGGTCACAGAGGTGTCCAGGAGCTGCGTCAAGCACTTACAAACAATACACGGTCACAGAGGTGTCCAGGAGCTGCGTCAAGCACTTACAAACAATACACGGTCACAGAGGTGTCCAGGAGCTGCGTCAAGCACTTACAAACAATACACGGTCACAGAGGTGTCCAGGAGCTGCGTCAAGCACTTACAAACAATACACGGTCACAGAGGTGTCCAGGAGCTGCGTCAAGCACTTACAAACAATACACGGTCACAGAGGTGTCCAGGAGCTGCGTCAAGCACTTACAAACAATACACGGTCACAGAGGTGTCCAGGAGCTGCGTCAAGCACTTACAAACAATACACGGCCACAGAGGTGTCCAGGAGCTGCGTCAAGCACTTACAAACAATACACGGCCACAGAGGTGTCCAGGAGCTGCGTCAAGCACTTACAAACAATACACGGCCACAGAGGTGTCCAGGAGCTGCGTCAAGCACTTACAAACAATACACGGTCACAGAGGTGTCCAGGAGCTGCGTCAAACACTTACAAACAATACACGGTCACAGAGGGTATATATAGGTATTAGACGCGTGCAGGATCCCCAGAGTAAATGGTGAAGATCAGAAGGATCTTCACCATTTATGGAGGTGCTGGTTGCGACTCTAGTGTTAACTTGTGCTAGACGTTCAGTACAATCTGTCTGTACGGAACGATTATAAGTTTGTTAGTAGTATTAGTGAGTGGAGAAGTAATAATTGAAGATTTCTTTATCTTGATCGCACTTGTTAATGGCTTCTGCAAAATCTGTGTATTGTACATCTAAATTCTGTTTGTCCTCCAGTGTATTCAAGATCATGTTAGAGTGATCCAGTAGTTTTCAGAAGCAGGAGCGACCTGCTCTAAACCCGTGCGGCCCTAGGTTCTGCAAATGTCGGGAATTTAAGTGACTTGCGATCATATTTCTTAACTCTTTCAAAGATTATGATATGGGACGCTAGAGTTATCAATCTATAATTATTTGGTATTGTTTTACTGCCACCTTCGTGGAGTGTGTAGGATGAGCACTGTGTCTAGGCTCCCTCTCCGCACCATAATGCTCGGTGGTTTTTCTTGCAGTTCTTCATAAATACGAAGTTCGAGGAGTCTGGGCGCCGCGGGGCAGTTTGTGAGCATGTTATCAATGGCTTTTTCAAAGTCCAGTGGTGATAGGATTGTGTCAGAAATTTTGGAGATGTTGACAAGATTTTGGGTCTCATTCATAAAAAAAATCATTCTGATTGTCAGTGTTGAGTCTGACTCATACTGAGACTTGATTGTCTCGCCCATTTCTTTGCTGTTATCAGTGCAAGTTTCGTCTTGTTTAAACAAGACCCCGATAATAAATGTGATTTTTGTCTTGTTTTTGGCACATGAAATATTTTGGATTTCTTAGTTTCATTTATGGATTTTAGCTCCCGTCTCTCGTGGGTCCTGAAACATTCATATAACATTAGTTCACTATTTTCTATTTCCCAAGTTAGTGTTTCCTTCCTTGCCATCCCTTGAGACGTAATTTTTCGTTTTCTCCTGTAGAGGGACTGACTGACTGTCTGTCTGTCTGTCTGTCTGTCTGTCTGTCTCTCTCTCTCTCTCTCTCTCTCTCTCTATATCTCTCTCTCTCTCTCTCTCTCTCTCTCTCTCTCTCTCTCTCTCTCTCTCTCTCTCTAGTGTACGTCTTTTCTTTTTCCTGGGGGGGGGGGGGTAATGTACATTGAACATAGGTCATCTGTCACAGAGTTGATCACTTCTAGACAGTAGTTTGGATCTATGTTAGACATGATATCTTCCAGTAGTTTGGATCTATG